>NW_028291129.1:0-240462 GCF_041222555.1 Hakea prostrata
ATTTCCATGGACTTTGTGACTAGCTTGCCTCGGACAAGTAAAGGCAATGACACTTTGTGTGGGTGATTGTTGATAGGTTGACCAAATCAGCCCATTTCATTCCTATGAAGATCACTCATACTCCGGATAAGCTAGCCGGGCTTTATGTGGATAATGTGGTTCGTCTGCATGGTGTGCCATTGAGTATTGTCTCGGATCGTGATCCTAGGTTCACCTCAAGGTTTTGGAATAGTTTGCGAAGGCCTTGGGAACCCAATTGAACTTGAGTACAGCTCATCATCCACGGTCGATGGACAATCCGAGCGGACAATTCGGACATTGGAAGACATGCTCGGATCTTGTGTGGTGGATATGGGTGGTAATTGGGATGAACACCTAGCTTTGGTTGAGTTTGCCTATAACAACGGTTATCAAGCAACAATAGGCATGGCTCCATTCAAGGCTTTGTATGGTAGTACTTGTAGGACACCTTTGTCTTGGGTCGAGGCAGTTGAAAGAAAAGTCTTAGGTCTCGAGATGATTGAAGCTACAAGTGCTATGGTAGATATGATAAGAGAAAGGATTAAGTCGCCTTGATCGAGACAGAAATCTTATCCTGATAAGAGAAGGACCGATTTGGAATTTCAAGTTGGAGAGAAAGTCTTTCCGAAGGTCTCACCAATGAAGGGTGTGATGAGATTCAATGTTAAGGGAAAGCTTAGCCCTCGTTACATTGGACCTTTCGAGATTTTGGAAAAGGTTGGACCTGTTGCGTATCGATTAGCATTACCTCCGCCTCTTGCTGGTGTGCACAATGTGTTCCATATTTCGATGCTCCGAAAATACATAGAGAATCCGGAACACATTTTGCAGCAAGCACTGAAGGACTTAGTGCTGATTTGACCTATGATGAAGAACCGGCCGAAATCCTGGATAGGAAGGACAAGCAGCTGCGGAATCGCGCCATTCCTTTGGTGAAGATTCGGTGGAAGAACCATACCCCTGAAGAAGCTTCTTGGGAGAAGGAAGAAGACATGAAGGAGAAGTTTCCTTACCTCTTTGGAAGCACGGTACGCTTTCAATTTCGGGGACGAAATTTCTTTAAGGGGGGGAGAATGTGAAACCCAGCCCTAACCTTGACCCGGAAACCTTGTTATTTGTAGGTCCGATGACCCGAAGTAAAGTAAGAAGTCAGCTTTGGGCCATCCCGAGTAGAGGACTTGGTGTCCGGCTTTGAATCCATGAAGGTTGATGATGAGGTGCTATTTATGGAAACAGAATCCTGATGAAGATCTAATTAGTTGATGGACTTGGAGTGATCTCTATCTTGGTTTGAAGGCATTTCTACCTACTAGGTAAGTCACTTGACTTGTGTGCAAAACCCCTTTAGGTTTGGATTTGATCTGGGCCTTCAATTCCCTGTTTTGGCCTTCTTTGTCTGCATTGGTCGGTCGATTGGTCGGCCGGCCGGTCGACCAATCCACTCGACCAATGGGTGCTTGTCTTTGGCAATTAGGTTGATTCTTGCTCTATTTAAGCCTAACCTCGAGTCCACTTCGTATTTGCTGCCTCCAAACCCTCTGGAGCAGACCAAAGACCTCTGCAAGTCATCTCTCTTGCATCCTTGGAGTTTTCTTGGCGGATCTTCGTCGGAACTCTTCTTTTTGCATCAAAAGGTATGTCTACTCTCTCTTCTTCTCCTACATCTTTGTTTTTCTTTCCTTTTTGAGTTGAGACAGTAGAAGAGATGCTGCATCCTCTGTTGCAAACATCTCTGAACATGTTCTCATGATCATCCTAAGGATTAAAGGCTAGAACAATGATCTTAACCATGATCATTGCAAGCTTTTGAAGGATTCATGATCAAACCATGATTTAATCTCTGTTAATTTCCTAATCTGAATTCTGATCTCTTTGGATCTTCTTTCATTGATCATGTTAGTGGTTAATGGTTGTGTTTTCTTCTATGATCCATAATCCATAGAATTCTAGTTGTTCTCTTCTACCTTGCTATGTGTTCTTCATGATGCATGATAGTACATATATGGTAGGTTTTATTTCCTTATTTAGATTTATGCTTCTAAGCCTTATACCATGAAGACCTATGCATGTTTTCATGTTTTCATTACCGAAAGCAATGATCCATCTTCCTATTGTTCTTGTCCTTGTTTTCTATTTCAAACTTCATCAAGATCCATGTTTGATTTATTTATGGTAACTTTTTGTTTCCTAATTTGGGTCTTGATACCTTGATTTGATTAGTGTTTTGAGGTCCCCTATATGCTAGAATACTACTGATGTAGTCTACCCCTTGATTAGTACCCTCTTGAACCATCAAATTCGGATTTCATATCTCAAAACTCTGATTTTCTAAGCTACTGTCTGCATTGGTCGACTGATTGGTCGACTGGACCACTCGACCAATCCACTCGACCAATGAGTACAACAACTCCGAATTGGTCTGCATTTCGGATGCTTTGCTATATTTTCTGTTAGGGATCTTTCCTAATATGTTGTATATACTTGTTTAGGACCTTCTTCTCAAGTTTGCCAAGATCTTACTTGATTTCTTAGGATTCTTTGCGAGTTATAAAAGGTAAGGATGGTTATTTCCTTAATTACATAGATAGCATGAATCTAGTTTCTATATTTGAATATCATTAATATGTTTCCTAAATTAGATTTTTACAATGATATACTACTGTTGCATAACTTTGATTACAGTAGCATTACTTATTCATATTGAATTGATTCATGTATGATTTACTTACCAATGTTATACAAATGTTTGTAAATATTGATTTCTTTCCATATATGGAGTTACCATATATGTGATGATATGAATTGATGCATGTGTATGCTTACGTATGGTTTGGGAAGGAGAGGTGTCCTTTTGACATTTCTGTCCTTGGACTACTACGGGAATATTATGGGATGTTTCCGGAGATGCCCTCTGGACACCTTCCTAAACTGTTGGATGACATATCTAGGATTGTCTAGTAGTGTTTGGCTAGGATGTCCTGTTATGTCAGACCCTAATCGGAGGGGTATTGAGACCGAACGACCCGTGGTAGCAATGGGGATTTGTGGGCGCTCAAGACCGGTAACCAACCCGTGAGAGGACAGGAATCACATTGTGGGGGCCATTTATTGGTAGGGTTGCATATGGTTAGACTTGGGCTCACGGGCGCTTAAGACCGGTAACCAACCCGTGAAAGGACGTGAGAGCTTCCCGTTTACCATATGTGGATGATCAATAGGGTTGGTGAGTCCGTAGTCAGGGACTATGAGGACTCTAGTGTGAAGGATACCGGAAAGGATCGTCGGGGACGAGGAATGGAAGTATCTGGATCTGACTTGATGTAACCAAGTAGAAGACTTGCATTTGGCTAGGTATTACCCTGACATGCGCCAGTACTTATACCAAATGGTTGTGAGAGAGTGTGTTGACTTAACCCCCTGCCAAGGTTTGTCCCGAGGGATGCCGGACCCATTACCAACTGATGATGAGTGATTGAGACTTTCCTACAGAAGTACGGTGCTATGACTTAAAGCATGTCTGCCAATAGAGACCAGCATACATAGAGTTAGAATCATTCATTCATTGTTTGTCTCATATCATATTGCATTTATGATTGTTCTGGAATCCTGCCATTTGTGTTATTATGGATTTTTAACTGCCTTACTGAGTTTCTTCGAAACTCATTCCTTTATTGTACAATGTTGTTAGACTATCCTGCAGGTACGGAATACTATGACGGTCCCTACGAGGAAGCGCAAGGCGAAGAGGCATATCTCCAGGAAGGTGATTGCGGTTACCACAATTACTCTGAAGATTCCGCGGGTGGTTATGCTCCGTACAATGCTTAGTCCGACCATTGAGTGGAAGCGTCCTTGTGCTATTTATGAGATCTACACCTACAAGGATGTCGTCTACAAAGTGGAGAATAATTTAGTTACCCAATGTACTTGCTACTGGGATTAGCTTTTATCTAGTTTATTCTTTCGAGCTACTTTTCCGCTGGATGTAAAGTGGGATTTTTGCTTCACTTTACTTATCTGTTGACACTCTGATTATATATTTATGATTCCGTTTCGTTTACGATTCATTCTTTCATTATTGGATCTATGATTTATCTTCCGCACTCTTGTTATGGTTGTTCATGATTATGTTATTGCTTATGTGGGAGGTTGATCACTCGATACCTGATCTTCGGGCTGTGGATCACACTCTCGGGTATGCCAGATAGGGTACCGGCTGGGAGGGCGTGACAGTTCTGATCTAGATCGACATAAACCATGCGCAAAACCATCCCCAGGTTATATCGGGTGGAATCTGGATCTACCTCTACCTATTGCATCCCATCTTAAAGCACTCTTTTTCTTTTTGTGCTGCAAAGTTTTATAACTCTGGATCCATATGTTTCCACTCAATTGCCTGTGAATCTAAAAGTATTATATTGACCAAAAAAATCAGTAAATAAATAAAAATTTAAAAAAAAAAAATAAAAAGATTTAAAAAAAAAAAAAAAAAAAAAAAAAAAAAAAAAAGGGAAAGTAAATAATGGATCAAAGGAACTTGAAAGTATCTGCTACCTATGAAATCAATGGTGAGCCTCCCATCACAAGGCCTGCCGGACGGCGTCTTGAAAAATGTTTCCCCATTCGGTGCGATGATTTGATTGAAGACAGCAGAATCGGCACCAGTATCACTGTTTGAATCCCCAAAGTTGAAGAGCGCCGGAAAGCTGCAACCCAAACCCAAGGAGCCCGGAAGATTCGAAATCAGAATGGAAGACAAGAAGATAATACACAGTGGAATGCCATGAAAACGCAACATGTGGAAGCGACAGGGAAAGACTTGAAAGAGAAACAAACAGGAGAAGAGAGTATACAATGTGGAGACGTAGCAAGGAAACAATATTTATAAAGAGAAACAGGAGCATCAAACTGCTTGATACCCAAAAAGTGCTAAATGGAGTACGTTAACTACAGACGTTCTTAAACGGTTATTCTGTTTTACTAACAGAGTTAAATAGAATCTTTACCGAAATGATTGTCTAGTTATCAACGAATTTGATTTGACTTGATTAGTTGAGGCTAGACGACTCGAAGCTAAAGCTGAAGCCTTATAGATTTTTGTTGTTTAATTAATAAGTTAATCGATTTAGTATCCACCAGTTGATATGAAAATCTTGTTAGTTTCTACCATTATGACAAATTGGGGTTTAGGAACTTACTGCCCACTAAATGACGAAGGGTAAAGGCTGCCCTGCTTTGTCCATTTTTCTTCTTACGGGTTTGTTCTTTAGTTTCAATAATCTTTACTGCTTGATAAGGGTAGAAAAGGTCAAGTCAATGATTAGACATAGGGATGTGGTCTGGTGGACTGCAGAAGCTCCTTTGACCACCCAAGTAGATAATCATTAAAAATATATCAAAGGTTAGAATCCAATATATCGAGTTGGATTGCCTGATCTAACTTGATTCAAGGTAAATTTTTTTAGGAATCTTTGAGGATAATGTATCGTACCGGAGCCAACAATTTTCGTGTACTAGGTTTTGTTGATTTTCCGCAGGAGCAATCCACAAAATCTCTTTTGATTTAATAACTTTTGTAATTTTCTGATTGCGAAATATAATCTATAACGCGGTATATTTCCAAATTGATGCTATCTTCGATTGGTAGATCGTCATTTCTAAATCGAAATGTTGATCCGGTATTCTTTTTGTGTTCGTATTCTGTCGTCGTCAGGAATACCAGGCCAACACAAATGATTTATGATGTGGCGGGGGGGGGGGGGAATCACATCTCATTTCCGCAGACCTATAATTCTCTTTGCCGTTGAATCCACATCTGATCCAGATTCCCTAGATTCCCAATAATAGATCGAAACCCTACTCCTCCCAACGAATTACATACCCAAACCCTAACCTCGAGTCGTCTTCCGTGAGAAAAATCTTTTTTGTATCCGACCCAGAAATCCTATAATTCTCATTGTCCTTTGGATCCGTATCTAATCCAAAAACCCTAGAATCCAAATAAACGATAGTGACCCGGTCTTCCCCGAAGGAAAAAAGAAAGAAGAAAAAAGTACAAAGGATCCCAATAAAGGATCACTACCCAGTTGTCCCAACAAACTACAAACCCAAATCCTAGAATCGGAACCCTGCCATCCTAGTAAGATACAAGCCTAAACCCTGGAATCCCTGTGGAACAAGTCTCAGCCAAAAACCCTGAGGCGAAGAATCCCGAATCTATCAGTGACCTCGTGGGCGAACGTAAGGCACATATATATATATATATAGACTTCAACCGGGTTAACGGGTCGATCCACCGGGCTTGTAAGGGCAGAAAATCGCCAGGGACCAACTGGAGCGATGACAACCGATTCACCAATCCGATTCCTCATTCTTGAGAACTCGTGAACTCTAGGAATGGAAACGGGGCGGGTTAACTGGGGCAATCCATCAGAGCCCATGTCGAGCGATGTGGTTTAGTATGATGCCGGGCTTGATTACGGTTGTAGAACATTTATAAATAGTGAACCCACGTAACGGGCAAACGTAAGGCACATATATATATATATATATATATATAGACTTCAACCGGGTTAACGGGTCGATCCACCGGGTTAACGGGTCGTACCGTACCGCGATAAGAAATAGATAATAAGAGCACTATCATCGATTTTGGGGTTCCTGGTATGCCGTGGATTCGGATGATATCTCTCCTCCCTCCCTTTCAACCAACATTATGTCCCGCATTGGACGAAATAAAGGACGTTTGCTCAGAATATGGCGATGTATAAAGCTGTTCGGAATAATTTAGAGGAAAAGAGAAAGAGAACTTCTATTTATTCGTAAGGAACATTATCGGAATGTTACAGACTGCAGACGAATCAATCGTAGCTTAGCCGAAAGTAGGGAAGCCGATCAACTTTGCGGTGCAGAGGAAGAGGTCTTACTAGTACAAGCATCTTGCAGTGTGATCGGTGGGTGCAGTAAATTTCCCTGTCTCGAAATCGGTTGAATATAAATTTATTAGCTGCCTCGGTTATGTGGCTTCCATCCCAATTAACTCGAACACTGGGGTCATTGCATGACCCGATGAATACAGATTTGCCGCCCACAAGAACTGTCCGCCCACACTGCGCTCCTGGGGTGTAGTTGTACTTGCCCCCAATGCCACAACAAGCTCCGAGTAGCGGCTTCTGGAATCCTACAAGAAGCGAGAATTCAGAAGAACATCATTACTCTCCCAACCCCACGTTACATATGTGTAAAAATATTCCAACGAATCTCCCGACCTCTAAGGTATTAGACGACTTACCATACTTATCACCCTGGCTGAAGAGGGCGTACTTGATTGAGTAGATGTCCACGTATGTGATGTGAGCCTCCGGAAGTTTGCTTCTCAGATCACGGATAGAGCTCAACAAGAGGTCATTGAAGTAGTTTGATATTTTATTATATGAAGTTGAACAACCAGCTGCATCTAGGTCAGATTCGCTCTTCACGGGAAAGAGTGTAAGGATGTAAGCAAAGCAACCAATGGGACCGGTGTTATGGATCCAAAAATTCCTGCCTCCCAAATCGTACACGGCCTGCAAATTAAAAATCGCATCCCTATGCTTAGCTCAAACGGGCGACATTTGGACTTGCCCTCTTAGTAACGAAGACGGTTTGGATAATATTAGTTACCTTAACACCTGTCGGAGAACTTGGTAATTACTTCAGGAAAGTTAACTTCATCCAGAGACTGGTTGAGGAACAGACCAAAAGCAACATCATTTTGACCCATATCGAAGGTGTACAGGGCTTGAGGGACAAAGTTTGCCCTCGGTACGCGATGTGCTTGCGGTTTACCTATCAGGTTAATAGAATAAATGAGCAAGTCATATGAACCAGACGAGAACAACCGAGTTTGCTTTCAATCGAGTAATTAATTACCTAACAACCTGATTGCATGCGATCTGTTTAGGAGCTGTCGGAACTGAGACACCTGCACGCCCAAGTCGAAGGGGCTTGGGCCGGGTGCGGTTCGGCTCCTAGTCGATGCTCTAATCGTAGCCTGCGATGCTGCGAAGTTAGCGCCATGGAAATAGTTGGTTTCCAGTGAATCGAGATATGCGCTGAGGAGCGGCAATCCGAGACTTTGAGCTGATTGAGAAATTCATAGTTAGTAACCATCCCATTGCCCAGGGTTAAAAGCGACGATTGAATAACACGATAAGGTTCGCGCGTACCCAATCCCATTTAGTTGGATTGGGATTACACCGCTTAGTCACTCGTCGAGTTGAGTTGACAAGAGGTGGCTACAGGTCTGCATGGAAACATCAACACGACATCCCACAAAGAAGGCAAAAAGGAATTTCTTCGGCCCATTAACCCGTACCGTCTTAACCATCCAAGTATTCTTAAATATTAAGCCCGTAACTTTCGGCCCATTTGAATCATTTAGGCCAGACGGGCTTGAAACCATTTGAATCCCCTAGCCCATGGGCTTGTAAGGGCAGAAAATCGCCAGGGACCAACTGGAGCGATGACAACCGATTCACCAATCCGATTCCTCATTCTTGAGAACTCGTGAACTCTAGGAATGGAAACGGGGCGGGTTAACTGGGGCAATCCATCAGAGCCCATGTCGAGCGATGTGGTTTAGTATGATGCCGGGCTTGATTACGGTTGTAGAACATTTATAAATAGTGAACCCACAGAATCAAGATTTGGATCAATCCCAGTCCCAGTCGGTTCTGATCTAGATCGACATAAACCATGCGCAAAACCATCCCCAGGTTATATCGGGTGGAATCTGGATCTACCTCTACCTATTGCATCCCATCTTAAAGCACTCTTTTTCTTTTTGTGCTGCAAAGTTTTATAACTCTGGATCCATATGTTTCCACTCAATTGCCTGTGAATCTAAAAGTATTATATTGACCAAAAAAATCAGTAAATAAATAAAAATTTAAAAAAAAAAAAATTTAAAAAGATTTAAAAAAAAAAAAAGGGAAAGTAAATAATGGATCAAAGGAACTTGAAAGTATCTGCTACCTATGAAATCAATGGTGAGCCTCCCATCACAAGGCCTGCCGGACGGCGTCTTGAAAAATGTTTCCCCATTCGGTGCGATGATTTGATTGAAGACAGCAGAATCGGCACCAGTATCACTGTTTGAATCCCCAAAGTTGAAGAGCGCCGGAAAGCTGCAACCCAAACCCAAGGAGCCCGGAAGATTCGAAATCAGAATGGAAGACAAGAAGATAATACACAGTGGAATGCCATGAAAACGCAACATGTGGAAGCGACAGGGAAAGACTTGAAAGAGAAACAAACAGGAGAAGAGAGTATACAATGTGGAGACGTAGCAAGGAAACAATATTTATAAAGAGAAACAGGAGCATCAAACTGCTTGATACCCAAAAAGTGCTAAATGGAGTACGTTAACTACAGACGTTCTTAAACGGTTATTCTGTTTTACTAACAGAGTTAAATAGAATCTTTACCGAAATGATTGTCTAGTTATCAACGAATTTGATTTGACTTGATTAGTTGAGGCTAGACGACTCGAAGCTAAAGCTGAAGCCTTATAGATTTTTGTTGTTTAATTAATAAGTTAATCGATTTAGTATCCACCAGTTGATATGAAAATCTTGTTAGTTTCTACCATTATGACAAATTGGGGTTTAGGAACTTACGCCCACTAAATGACGAAGGGTAAAGGCTGCCCTGCTTTGTCCATTTTTCTTCTTACGGGTTTGTTCTTTAGTTTCAATAATCTTTACTGCTTGATAAGGGTAGAAAAGGTCAAGTCAATGATTAGACATAGGGATGTGGTCTGGTGGACTGCAGAAGCTCCTTTGACCACCCAAGTAGATAATCATTAAAAATATATCAAAGGTTAGAATCCAATATATCGAGTTGGATTGCCTGATCTAACTTGATTCAAGGTAAATTTTTTTAGGAATCTTTGAGGATAATGTATCGTCCGGAGCCAACAATTTTTCGTGTACTAGGTTTTGTTGATTTTCCCAGAGAGCAATCCACAAAATCTCTTTTGATTTAATAACTTTTGTAATTTTCTGATTGCGAAATATAATCTATAACGCGGTATATTTCCAAATTGATGCTATCTTCGATTGGTAGATCGTCATTTCTAAATCGAAATGTTGATCCGGTATTCTTTTTGTGTTCGTATTCTGTCGTCGTCAGGAATACCAGGCCAACACAAATGATTTATGATGTGGCGGGGGCGGGGGGGGGGGGGGAATCACATCTCATTTCCGCAGACCTATAATTCTCTTTGCCGTTGAATCCACATCTGATCCAGATTCCCTAGATTCCCAATAATAGATCGAAACCCTACTCCTCCCAACGAATTACATACCCAAACCCTAACCTCGAGTCGTCTTCCGTGAGAAAAATCTTTTTTGTATCCGACCCAGAAATCCTATAATTCTCATTGTCCTTTGGATCCGTATCTAATCCAAAAACCCTAGAATCCAAATAAACGATAGTGACCCGGTCTTCCCCGAAGGAAAAAGAAAGAAGAAAAAAGGTACAAAGGATCCCAATAAAGGATCACTACCCAGTTGTCCCAACAAACTACAAACCCAAATCCTAGAATCGGAACCCTGCCATCCTAGTAAGATACAAGCCTAAACCCTGGAATCCCTGTGGAACAAGTCTCAGCCAAAAACCCTGAGGCGAAGAATCCCGAATCTATCAGTGACCTCGTGGGCGAACGTAAGGCACATATATATATATATATAGACTTCAACCGGGTTAACGGGTCGATCCACCGGGCTTGTAAGGGCAGAAAATCGCCAGGGACCAACTGGAGCGATGACAACCGATTCACCAATCCGATTCCTCATTCTTGAGAACTCGTGAACTCTAGGAATGGAAACGGGGCGGGTTAACTGGGGCAATCCATCAGAGCCCATGTCGAGCGATGTGGTTTAGTATGATGCCGGGCTTGATTACGGTTGTAGAACATTTATAAATAGTGAACCCACAGAACGGGCAAACGTAAGGCACATATATATATATATATATATATAATAAGACTTCAACCGGGTTAACGGGTCGATCCACCGGGTTAACGGGTCGTACCGTACCGCGATAAGAAATAGATAATAAGAGCACTATCATCGATTTTGGGGTTCCTGGTATGCCGTGGATTCGGATGATATCTCTCCTCCCTCCCTTTCAACCAACATTATGTCCCGCATTGGACGAAATAAAGGACGTTTGCTCAGAATATGGCGATGTATAAAGCTGTTCGGAATAATTTAGAGGAAAAGAGAAAGAGAACTTCTATTTATTCGTAAGGAACATTATCGGAATGTTACAGACTGCAGACGAATCAATCGTAGCTTAGCCGAAAGTAGGGAAGCCGATCAACTTTGCGGTGCAGAGGAAGAGGTCTTACTAGTACAAGCATCTTGCAGTGTGATCGGTGGGTCTGTAAATTTCCCTGTCTGAAACTGGTTGAATATAAATTTATTAGCTGCCTCGGTTATGTGGCTTCCATCCCAATTAACTCGAACACTGGGGTCATTGCATGACCCGATGAATACAGATTTGCCGCCCACAAGAACTGTCCGCCCACCTGCCCGCTCCCCGGGGTGTAGTTGTACTTGCCCCCAATGCCACAACAAGCTCCGAGTAGCGGCTTCTGGAATCCTACAAGAAGCGAGAATTCAGAAGAACATCATTACTCTCCCAACCCCACGTTACATATGTGTAAAAATATTCCAACGAATCTCCCGACCTCTCGGGTATTAGACGACTTACCATACTTATCACCCCGGCTGAAGAGGGCGTACTTGATTGAGTAGATGTCCACGTATGTGATGTGAGCCTCCGGAAGTTTGCTTCTCAGATCACGGATAGAGCTCAACAAGAGGTCATTGAAGTAGTTTGATATTTTATTATATGAAGTTGAACAACCAGCTGCATCTAGGTCAGATTCGCTCTTCACGGGAAAGAGTGTAAGGATGTAAGCAAAGCAACCAATGGGACCGGTGTTATGGATCCAAAAATTCGCGCCTCCCAAATCGTACACGGCCTGCAAATTAAAAATCGCATCCCTATGCTTAGCTCAAACGGGCGACATTTGGACTTGCCCTCTTAGTAACGAAGACGGTTTGGATAATATTAGTTACCTTAACACTGTCGGAGAACTTGGTAATTACTTCAGGAAAGTTAACTTCATCCAGAGATCGGTTGAGGAACAGACCAAAAGCAACATCATTTTGACCCATATCGAAGGTGTACAGGGCTTGAGGGACAAAGTTTGCCCTCGGTACGCGATGTGCTTGCGGTTTACCTATCAGGTTAATAGAATAAATGAGCAAGTCATATGAACCAGACGAGAACAACCGAGTTTGCTTTCAATCGAGTAATTAATTACCTAACAACCTGATTGCATGCGATCTGTTTAGGAGCTGTCGGAACTGAGACACCTGCACGCCCAAGTCGAAGGGGCTTGGGCCGGGTGCGGTTCGGCTCCTAGTCGATGCTCTAATCGTAGCCTGCGATGCTGCGAAGTTAGCGCCATGGAAATAGTTGGTTTCCAGTGAATCGAGATATGCGCTGAGGAGCGGCAATCCGAGACTTTGAGCTGATTGAGAAATTCATAGTTAGTAACCATCCCATTGCCCAGGGTTAAAAGCGACGATTGAATAACACGATAAGGTTCGCGCGTACCCAATCCCATTTAGTTGGATTGGGATTACACCGCTTAGTCACTCGTCGAGTTGAGTTGACAAGAGGTGGCTACAGGTCTCCGCATGGAAACATCAACACGACATCCCACAAAGAAGGCAAAAAGGAATTTCTTCGGCCCATTAACCCGTACCGTCTTAACCATCCAAGTATTCTTAAATATTAAGCCCGTAACTTTCGGCCCATTTGAATCATTTAGGCCAGACGGGCTTGAAACCATTTGAATCCCCTAGCCCATGGGCTTGTAAGGGCAGAAAATCGCCAGGGACCAACTGGAGCGATGACAACCGATTCACCAATCCGATTCCTCATTCTTGAGAACTCGTGAACTCTAGGAATGGAAACGGGGCGGGTTAACTGGGGCAATCCATCAGAGCCCATGTCGAGCGATGTGGTTTAGTATGATGCCGGGCTTGATTACGGTTGTAGAACATTTATAAATAGTGAACCCACAGAATCAAGATTTGGATCAATCCCGTCCCATCGGTTCTGATCTAGATCGACATAAACCATGCGCAAAACCATCCCCAGGTTATATCGGGTGGAATCTGGATCTACCTCTACCTATTGCATCCCATCTTAAAGCACTCTTTTTCTTTTTGTGCTGCAAAGTTTTATAACTCGGATCCATATGTTTCCACTCAATTGCCTCGTGAATCTAAAAGTATTATATTGACCAAAAAAATCAGTAAATAAATAAAAATTTAAAAAAAAAAAAATAAAAAGATTTAAAAAAAAAAAAGAAAAAAAAAAAAAAAAAAAGAAAGTAAATAATGGATCAAAGGAACTTGAAAGTATCTCGCTACCTATGAAATCAATGGTGAGCCTCCCATCACAAGGCTCTGCCGGGACGGCGTCTTGAAAAATGTTTCCCCATTCGGTGCGATGATTTGATTGAAGACAGCAGAATCGGCACCAGTATCACTGTTTGAATCCCCAAAGTTGAAGAGCGCCGGAAAGCTGCAACCCAAACCCAAGGAGCCCGGAAGATTCGAAATCAGAATGGAAGACAAGAAGATAATACACAAGTGGAATGCCATGAAAACGCAACATGTGGAAGCGACAGGGAAAGACTTGAAAGAGAAACAAACAGGAGAAGAGAGTATACAATGTGGAGACGTAGCAAGGAAACAATATTTATAAAGAGAAACAGGAGCATCAAACTGCTTGATACCCAAAAAGTGCTAAATGGAGTACGTTAACTACAGACGTTCTTAAACGGTTATTCTGTTTTACTAACAGAGTTAAATAGAATCTTTACCGAAATGATTGTCTAGTTATCAACGAATTTGATTTGACTTGATTAGTTGAGGCTAGACGACTCGAAGCTAAAGCTGAAGCCTTATAGATTTTTGTTGTTTAATTAATAAGTTAATCGATTTAGTATCCACCAGTTGATATGAAAATCTTGTTAGTTTCTACCATTATGACAAATTGGGGTTTAGGAACTTACTGCCCACTAAATGACGAAGGGTAAAGGCTGCCCTGCTTTGTCCATTTTTCTTCTTACGGGTTTGTTCTTTAGTTTCAATAATCTTTCTTGCTTGATAAGGGTAGAAAAGGTCAAGTCAATGATTAGACATAGGGATGTGGTCTGGTGGACTGCAGAAGCTCCTTTGACCACCCAAGTAGATAATCATTAAAAATATATCAAAGGTTAGAATCCAATATATCGAGTTGGATTGCCTGATCTAACTTGATTCAAGGTAAATTTTTTTAGGAATCTTTGAGGATAATGTATCGTATCGGAGCCAACAATTTTTCGTGTACTAGGTTTTGTTGATTTTCCATGAGAGCAATCCACAAAATCTCTTTTGATTTAATAACTTTTGTAATTTTCTGATTGCGAAATATAATCTATAACGCGGTATATTTCCAAATTGATGCTATCTTCGATTGGTAGATCGTCATTTCTAAATCGAAATGTTGATCCGGTATTCTTTTTGTGTTCGTGATTCTGTCGTCGTCAGGAATACCAGGCCAACACAAATGATTTATGATGTGGCGGGGGCGGGGGGGGGGGGGGAATCACATCTCATTTCCGCAGACCTATAATTCTCTTTGCCGTTGAATCCACATCTGATCCAGATTCCCTAGATTCCCAATAATAGATCGAAACCCTACTCCTCCCAACGAATTACATACCCAAACCCTAACCTCGAGTCGTCTTCCGTGAGAAAAATCTTTTTTGTATCCGACCCAGAAATCCTATAATTCTCATTGTCCTTTGGATCCGTATCTAATCCAAAAACCCTAGAATCCAAATAAACGATAGTGACCCGGTCTTCCCGAAGGAAAAAGGAAAGAAGAAAAAAGGAACAAAGGATCCCAATAAAGGATCACTACCCAGTTGTCCCAACAAACTACAAACCCAAATCCTAGAATCGGAACCCTGCCATCCTAGTAAGATACAAGCCTAAACCCTGGAATCCCTGTGGAACAAGTCTCAGCCAAAAACCCTGAGGCGAAGAATCCCGAATCTATCAGTGACCTCGTGGGCGAACGTAAGGCACATATATATATATATATAGACTTCAACCGGGTTAACGGGTCGATCCACCGGGCTTGTAAGGGCAGAAAATCGCCGAGGACCAACTGGAGCGATGACAACCGATTCACCAATCCGATTCCTCATTCTTGAGAACTCGTGAACTCTAGGAATGGAAACGGGGCGGGTTAACTGGGGCAATCCATCAGAGCCCATGTCGAGCGATGTGGTTTAGTATGATGCCGGGCTTGATTACGGTTGTAGAACATTTATAAATAGTGAACCCACAGAACGGGCAAACGTAAGGCACATATATATATATATATATATATAGAAAGACTTCAACCGGGTTAACGGGTCGATCCACCGGGTTAACGGGTCGTACCGTACCGCGATAAGAAATAGATAATAAGAGCACTATCATCGATTTTGGGGTTCCTGGTATGCCGTGGATTCGGATGATATCTCTCCTCCCTCCCTTTCAACCAACATTATGTCCCGCATTGGACGAAATAAAGGACGTTTGCTCAGAATATGGCGATGTATAAAGCTGTTCGGAATAATTTAGAGGAAAAGAGAAAGAGAACTTCTATTTATTCGTAAGGAACATTATCGGAATGTTACAGATCGACGAATCAATCAATCGTAGCTTAGCCGAAAGTAGGGAAGCCGATCAACTTTGCGGTGCAGAGGAAGAGGTCTTACTAGTACAAGCATCTTGCAGTGTGATCGGTGGGTCTGTAAATTTCCCTGTCTGAAACTGGTTGAATATAAATTTATTAGCTGCCTCGGTTATGTGGCTTCCATCCCAATTAACTCGAACACTGGGGTCATTGCATGACCCGATGAATACAGATTTGCCGCCCACAAGAACTGTCCGCCCACACTGCGCTCCTGGGGTGTAGTTGTACTTGCCCCCAATGCCACAACAAGCTCCGAGTAGCGGCTTCTGGAATCCTACAAGAAGCGAGAATTCAGAAGAACATCATTACTCTCCCAACCCCACGTTACATATGTGTAAAAATATTCCAACGAATCTCCCGACCTCTAAGGTATTAGACGACTTACCATACTTATCACCCTGGCTGAAGAGGGCGTACTTGATTGAGTAGATGTCCACGTATGTGATGTGAGCCTCCGGAAGTTTGCTTCTCAGATCACGGATAGAGCTCAACAAGAGGTCATTGAAGTAGTTTGATATTTTATTATATGAAGTTGAACAACCAGCTGCATCTAGGTCAGATTCGCTCTTCACGGGAAAGAGTGTAAGGATGTAAGCAAAGCAACCAATGGGACCGGTGTTATGGATCCAAAAATTCCTGCCTCCCAAATCGTACACGGCCTGCAAATTAAAAATCGCATCCCTATGCTTAGCTCAAACGGGCGACATTTGGACTTGCCCTCTTAGTAACGAAGACGGTTTGGATAATATTAGTTACCTTAACACTGTCGGAGAACTTGGTAATTACTTCAGGAAAGTTAACTTCATCCAGAGACTGGTTGAGGAACAGACCAAAAGCAACATCATTTTGACCCATATCGAAGGTGTACAGGGCTTGAGGGACAAAGTTTGCCCTCGGTACGCGATGTGCTTGCGGTTTACCTATCAGGTTAATAGAATAAATGAGCAAGTCATATGAACCAGACGAGAACAACCGAGTTTGCTTTCAATCGAGTAATTAATTACCTAACAACCTGATTGCATGCGATCTGTTTAGGAGCTGTCGGAACTGAGACACCTGCACGCCCAAGTCGAAGGGGCTTGGGCCGGGTGCGGTTCGGCTCCTAGTCGATGCTCTAATCGTAGCCTGCGATGCTGCGAAGTTAGCGCCATGGAAATAGTTGGTTTCCAGTGAATCGAGATATGCGCTGAGGAGCGGCAATCCGAGACTTTGAGCTGATTGAGAAATTCATAGTTAGTAACCATCCCATTGCCCAGGGTTAAAAGCGACGATTGAATAACACGATAAGGTTCGCGCGTACCCAATCCCATTTAGTTGGATTGGGATTACACCGCTTAGTCACTCGTCGAGTTGAGTTGACAAGAGGTGGCTACAGGTCTGCATGGAAACATCAACACGACATCCCACAAAGAAGGCAAAAAGGAATTTCTTCGGCCCATTAACCCGTACCGTCTTAACCATCCAAGTATTCTTAAATATTAAGCCCGTAACTTTCGGCCCATTTGAATCATTTAGGCCGGAGCGGGCTTGAAACCATTTGAATCCCCTAGCCCATGGGCTTGTAAGGGCAGAAAATCGCCAGGGACCAACTGGAGCGATGACAACCGATTCACCAATCCGATTCCTCATTCTTGAGAACTCGTGAACTCTAGGAATGGAAACGGGGCGGGTTAACTGGGGCAATCCATCAGAGCCCATGTCGAGCGATGTGGTTTAGTATGATGCCGGGCTTGATTACGGTTGTAGAACATTTATAAATAGTGAACCCACAGAATCAAGATTTGGATCAATCCCAGTCCCAGTCGGTTCTGATCTAGATCGACATAAACCATGCGCAAAACCATCCCCAGGTTATATCGGGTGGAATCTGGATCTACCTCTACCTATTGCATCCCATCTTAAAGCACTCTTTTTCTTTTTGTGCTGCAAAGTTTTATAACTCTGGATCCATATGTTTCCACTCAATTGCCTGTGAATCTAAAAGTATTATATTGACCAAAAAAATCAGTAAATAAATAAAAATTTAAAAAAAAAAAATTTAAAAAGATTTAAAAAAAAAAAAAAAAAAAAAAAAAAAAAAAGAAAGTAAATAATGGATCAAAGGAACTTGAAAGTATCTGCTACCTATGAAATCAATGGTGAGCCTCCCATCACAAGGCCTGCCGGACGGCGTCTTGAAAAATGTTTCCCCATTCGGTGCGATGATTTGATTGAAGACAGCAGAATCGGCACCAGTATCACTGTTTGAATCCCCAAAGTTGAAGAGCGCCGGAAAGCTGCAACCCAAACCCAAGGAGCCCGGAAGATTCGAAATCGAAATGGAAGACAAGAAGATAATACACAAGTGGAATGCCATGAAAACGCAACATGTGGAAGCGACAGGGAAAGACTTGAAAGAGAAACAAACAGGAGAAGAGAGTATACAATGTGGAGACGTAGCAAGGAAACAATATTTATAAAGAGAAACAGGAGCATCAAACTGCTTGATACCCAAAAAGTGCTAAATGGAGTACGTTAACTACAGACGTTCTTAAACGGTTATTCTGTTTTACTAACAGAGTTAAATAGAATCTTTACCGAAATGATTGTCTAGTTATCAACGAATTTGATTTGACTTGATTAGTTGAGGCTAGACGACTCGAAGCTAAAGCTGAAGCCTTATAGATTTTTGTTGTTTAATTAATAAGTTAATCGATTTAGTATCCACCAGTTGATATGAAAATCTTGTTAGTTTCTACCATTATGACAAATTGGGGTTTAGGAACTTACTGCCCACTAAATGACGAAGGGTAAAGGCTGCCCTGCTTTGTCCATTTTTCTTCTTACGGGTTTGTTCTTTAGTTTCAATAATCTTTACTGCTTGATAAGGGTAGAAAAGGTCAAGTCAATGATTAGACATAGGGATGTGGTCTGGTGGACTGCAGAAGCTCCTTTGACCACCCAAGTAGATAATCATTAAAAATATATCAAAGGTTAGAATCCAATATATCGAGTTGGATTGCCTGATCTAACTTGATTCAAGGTAAATTTTTTTAGGAATCTTTGAGGATAATGTATCGTACCGGAGCCAACAATTTTCGTGTACTAGGTTTTGTTGATTTTCCGCAGGAGCAATCCACAAAATCTCTTTTGATTTAATAACTTTTGTAATTTTCTGATTGCGAAATATAATCTATAACGCGGTATATTTCCAAATTGATGCTATCTTCGATTGGTAGATCGTCATTTCTAAATCGAAATGTTGATCCGGTATTCTTTTTGTGTTCGTATTCTGTCGTCGTCAGGAATACCAGGCCAACACAAATGATTTATGATGTGGCGGGGGGGGGGGGGGGAATCACATCTCATTTCCGCAGACCTATAATTCTCTTTGCCGTTGAATCCACATCTGATCCAGATTCCCTAGATTCCCAATAATAGATCGAAACCCTACTCCTCCCAACGAATTACATACCCAAACCCTAACCTCGAGTCGTCTTCCGTGAGAAAAATCTTTTTTGTATCCGACCCAGAAATCCTATAATTCTCATTGTCCTTTGGATCCGTATCTAATCCAAAAACCCTAGAATCCAAATAAACGATAGTGACCCGGTCTTCCCCGAAGGAAAAAAGAAAGAAGAAAAAAGTACAAAGGATCCCAATAAAGGATCACTACCCAGTTGTCCCAACAAACTACAAACCCAAATCCTAGAATCGGAACCCTGCCATCCTAGTAAGATACAAGCCTAAACCCTGGAATCCCTGTGGAACAAGTCTCAGCCAAAAACCCTGAGGCGAAGAATCCCGAATCTATCAGTGACCTCGTGGGCGAACGTAAGGCACATATATATATATATAGACTTCAACCGGGTTAACGGGTCGATCCACCGGGCTTGTAAGGGCAGAAAATCGCCGAGGACCAAGCTGGAGCGATGACAACCGATTCACCAATCCGATTCCTCATTCTTGAGAACTCGTGAACTCTAGGAATGGAAACGGGGCGGGTTAACTGGGGCAATCCATCAGAGCCCATGTCGAGCGATGTGGTTTAGTATGATGCCGGGCTTGATTACGGTTGTAGAACATTTATAAATAGTGAACCCACAGAACGGGCAAACGTAAGGCACATATATATATATATATATATATATATAAGACTTCAACCGGGTTAACGGGTCGATCCACCGGGTTAACGGGTCGTACCGTACCGCGATAAGAAATAGATAATAAGAGCACTATCATCGATTTTGGGGTTCCTGGTATGCCGTGGATTCGGATGATATCTCTCCTCCCTCCCTTTCAACCAACATTATGTCCCGCATTGGACGAAATAAAGGACGTTTGCTCAGAATATGGCGATGTATAAAGCTGTTCGGAATAATTTAGAGGAAAAGAGAAAGAGAACTTCTATTTATTCGTAAGGAACATTATCGGAATGTTACAGACTGCAGACGAATCAATCGTAGCTTAGCCGAAAGTAGGGAAGCCGATCAACTTTGCGGTGCAGAGGAAGAGGTCTTACTAGTACAAGCATCTTGCAGTGTGATCGGTGGGTCTGTAAATTTCCCTGTCTGAAACTGGTTGAATATAAATTTATTAGCTGCCTCGGTTATGTGGCTTCCATCCCAATTAACTCGAACACTGGGGTCATTGCATGACCCGATGAATACAGATTTGCCGCCCACAAGAACTGTCCGCCCACACTGCGCTCCTGGGGTGTAGTTGTACTTGCCCCCAATGCCACAACAAGCTCCGAGTAGCGGCTTCTGGAATCCTACAAGAAGCGAGAATTCAGAAGAACATCATTACTCTCCCAACCCCACGTTACATATGTGTAAAAATATTCCAACGAATCTCCCGACCTCTAAGGTATTAGACGACTTACCATACTTATCACCCTGGCTGAAGAGGGCGTACTTGATTGAGTAGATGTCCACGTATGTGATGTGAGCCTCCGGAAGTTTGCTTCTCAGATCACGGATAGAGCTCAACAAGAGGTCATTGAAGTAGTTTGATATTTTATTATATGAAGTTGAACAACCAGCTGCATCTAGGTCAGATTCGCTCTTCACGGGAAAGAGTGTAAGGATGTAAGCAAAGCAACCAATGGGACCGGTGTTATGGATCCAAAAATTCCTGCCTCCCAAATCGTACACGGCCTGCAAATTAAAAATCGCATCCCTATGCTTAGCTCAAACGGGCGACATTTGGACTTGCCCTCTTAGTAACGAAGACGGTTTGGATAATATTAGTTACCTTAACACTGTCGGAGAACTTGGTAATTACTTCAGGAAAGTTAACTTCATCCAGAGACTGGTTGAGGAACAGACCAAAAGCAACATCATTTTGACCCATATCGAAGGTGTACAGGGCTTGAGGGACAAAGTTTGCCCTCGGTACGCGATGTGCTTGCGGTTTACCTATCAGGTTAATAGAATAAATGAGCAAGTCATATGAACCAGACGAGAACAACCGAGTTTGCTTTCAATCGAGTAATTAATTACCTAACAACCTGATTGCATGCGATCTGTTTAGGAGCTGTCGGAACTGAGACACCTGCACGCCCAAGTCGAAGGGGCTTGGGCCGGGTGCGGTTCGGCTCCTAGTCGATGCTCTAATCGTAGCCTGCGATGCTGCGAAGTTAGCGCCATGGAAATAGTTGGTTTCCAGTGAATCGAGATATGCGCTGAGGAGCGGCAATCCGAGACTTTGAGCTGATTGAGAAATTCATAGTTAGTAACCATCCCATTGCCCAGGGTTAAAAGCGACGATTGAATAACACGATAAGGTTCGCGCGTACCCAATCCCATTTAGTTGGATTGGGATTACACCGCTTAGTCACTCGTCGAGTTGAGTTGACAAGAGGTGGCTACAGGTCTGCATGGAAACATCAACACGACATCCCACAAAGAAGGCAAAAAGGAATTTCTTCGGCCCATTAACCCGTACCGTCTTAACCATCCAAGTATTCTTAAATATTAAGCCCGTAACTTTCGGCCCATTTGAATCATTTAGGCCAGACGGGCTTGAAACCATTTGAATCCCCTAGCCCATGGGCTTGTAAGGGCAGAAAATCGCCAGGGACCAACTGGAGCGATGACAACCGATTCACCAATCCGATTCCTCATTCTTGAGAACTCGTGAACTCTAGGAATGGAAACGGGGCGGGTTAACTGGGGCAATCCATCAGAGCCCATGTCGAGCGATGTGGTTTAGTATGATGCCGGGCTTGATTACGGTTGTAGAACATTTATAAATAGTGAACCCACAGAATCAAGATTTGGATCAATCCCGTCCCGATCGGTTCTGATCTAGATCGACATAAACCATGCGCAAAACCATCCCCAGGTTATATCGGGTGGAATCTGGATCTACCTCTACCTATTGCATCCCATCTTAAAGCACTCTTTTTCTTTTTGTGCTGCAAAGTTTTATAACTCTGGATCCATATGTTTCCACTCAATTGCCTGTGAATCTAAAAGTATTATATTGACCAAAAAAATCAGTAAATAAATAAAAATTTAAAAAAAAAAAAAAAAAGATTTAAAAAAATTTAAAAAAAAAAAAAAAAAAAAAAAAAAAAAGGGAAAGTAAATAATGGATCAAAGGAACTTGAAAGTATCTGCTACCTATGAAATCAATGGTGAGCCTCCCATCACAAGGCCTGCCGGACGGCGTCTTGAAAAATGTTTCCCCATTCGGTGCGATGATTTGATTGAAGACAGCAGAATCGGCACCAGTATCACTGTTTGAATCCCCAAAGTTGAAGACCGCCGGAAAGCTGCAACCCAAACCCAAGGAGCCCGGAAGATTCGAAATCAGAATGGAAGACAAGAAGATAATACACAGTGGAATGCCATGAAAACGCAACATGTGGAAGCGACAGGGAAAGACTTGAAAGAGAAACAAACAGGAGAAGAGAGTATACAATGTGGAGACGTAGCAAGGAAACAATATTTATAAAGAGAAACAGGAGCATCAAACTGCTTGATACCCAAAAAGTGCTAAATGGAGTACGTTAACTACAGACGTTCTTAAACGGTTATTCTGTTTTACTAACAGAGTTAAATAGAATCTTTACCGAAATGATTGTCTAGTTATCAACCGAATTTGATTTGACTTGATTAGTTGAGGCTAGACGACTCGAAGCTAAAGCTGAAGCCTTATAGATTTTTGTTGTTTAATTAATAAGTTAATCGATTTAGTATCCACCAGTTGATATGAAAATCTTGTTAGTTTCTACCATTATGACAAATTGGGGTTTAGGAACTTACTGCCCACTAAATGACGAAGGGTAAAGGCTGCCCTGCTTTGTCCATTTTTCTTCTTACGGGTTTGTTCTTTAGTTTCAATAATCTTTACTGCTTGATAAGGGTAGAAAAGGTCAAGTCAATGATTAGACATAGGGATGTGGTCTGGTGGACTGCAGAAGCTCCTTTGACCACCCAAGTAGATAATCATTAAAAATATATCAAAGGTTAGAATCCAATATATCGAGTTGGATTGCCTGATCTAACTTGATTCAAGGTAAATTTTTTTAGGAATCTTTGAGGATAATGTATCGTACCGGAGCCAACAATTTTCGTACTACTAGGTTTTGTTGATTTTCCATGAGAGCAATCCACAAAATCTCTTTTGATTTAATAACTTTTGTAATTTTCTGATTGCGAAATATAATCTATAACGCGGTATATTTCCAAATTGATGCTATCTTCGATTGGTAGATCGTCATTTCTAAATCGAAATGTTGATCCGGTATTCTTTTTGTGTTCGTATTCTGTCGTCGTCAGAATACCAGGCCAACACAAATGATTTATGATGTGGCGGGGCGGGGGGGGGAATCACATCTCATTTCCATGAGACCTATAATTCTCTTTGCCGTTGAATCCACATCTGATCCAGATTCCCTAGATTCCCAATAATAGATCGAAACCCTACTCCTCCCAACGAATTACATACCCAAACCCTAACCTCGAGTCGTCTTCCGTGAGAAAAATCTTTTTTGTATCCGACCCAGAAATCCTATAATTCTCATTGTCCTTTGGATCCGTATCTAATCCAAAAACCCTAGAATCCAAATAAACGATAGTGACCCGGTCTTCCCGAAGGAAAAAGAAAGAAGAAAAAAGTACAAAGGATCCCAATAAAGGATCACTACCCAGTTGTCCCAACAAACTACAAACCCAAATCCTAGAATCGGAACCCCGCCATCCTAGTAAGATACAAGCCTAAACCCCGGAATCCCCGTGG
Source organism: Hakea prostrata (assembly GCF_041222555.1). Classification (NCBI taxonomy): domain Eukaryota; kingdom Viridiplantae; phylum Streptophyta; class Magnoliopsida; order Proteales; family Proteaceae; genus Hakea; species Hakea prostrata. Next base: position 24,115 of record NW_028291129.1, read on the forward strand.
AACAAGTCTCGACCAAAAACCCCGAGGCGAAGAATCCCGAATCTATCGGTGACCTCGTGGGCGAACGTAAGGCACATATATATATATATATAGACTTCAACCGGGTTAACGGGTCGATCCACCGGGCTTGTAAGGGCAGAAAATCGCCGGGACCAACTGAGCGATGACAACCGATTCACCAATCCGATTCCTCATTCTTGAGAACTCGTGAACTCTAGGAATGGAAACGGGCGGGTTAACGGGCAATCCATCGAGCCCATGTCGAGCGTGTGGTTTAGTATGATGCCGGGCTTGATTACGGTTGTAGAACATTTATAAATAGTGAACCCACGAACGGGCAACGTAAGGCAATATATATATATATATATATAGACTTCAACCGGGTTAACGGGTCGATCCACCGGGTTAACGGGTCGCCGTCCGCGATAAGAAATAGATAAAAGACACTGCCCCCCCCCCCCCCTCCCCCCCCCCCCCGCCCCCCCCCCCCCCCCCCGGCCCCCCCCCTGTTCCCCGTTGTCCCCTTCCTTTGTCCCCGTGCGCGGCGCCCCCCCGGCCCGGGTTCTGGGCAGGTTCGTGCCTGCCCTTGGCCGAGCTTGGGACCGGGAGTTCTGTGGGCGGCGACATATTTTAGAGCCTCACGCGTCCCAGTGCTAATGTTTCTCGCGTTCTTCGTTTTCTTTTACTACGAGTTAAATAGAATCTTTACCAAATGATTGTCTAGTTATCAACGATTTGATTTGACTTGATTAGTTGAGGCTAGCGACTCAAGCTAAGCTGAGCCTTATAGATTTTTGTTGTTTATTAATAAGTTAATCGATTTAGTATCCACCATTGATATGAAATCTTGTTAGTTTCTACCATTATGACAAATTGGGTTTAGGAACTTCGCCCACTAAATGCGAAGGGTAAAGGCTGCCCCTTTGTCCATTTTTCTTCTTACGGTTTGTTCTTTAGTTTCAATAATCTTTCTGCTTGATAAGGGTGAAGGTCAAGTCATGATTAGACATGGGATGTGTCCGGTGGACTCAGCTCCTTTGACCACCCAAGTAGATAATCATTAAAATATATCGTTAGAATCCAATTTCGTTGGTTCCTCTACTTGATTCGTAATTTTTTAGGAATCTTTGAGGATAATGTATCGCAGCCAACAATTTTCGTGTACTAGGTTTTGTTGATTTTCCAAGAGCAATCCACAAATCTCTTTTGATTTAATAACTTTTGTAATTTTCGATTCGAAATATAATCTATCGCGGTATATTTCCAAATTGATGCTATCTTCGATTGGTAGATCGTCATTTCTAAATCGAATGTTGATCCGGTATTCTTTTGTGTTCGTATCTGTCTCGGGAATACCAGGCCAACACAAATGATTTATGATGTGCGGCGGGGGGAATCACATCTCATTTCCATGAGACCTATAATTCTCTTTGCCGTTGAATCCACATCGATCCAGATTCCCTAGATTCCCAATAATAGATCGAAACCCTACTCCTCCCAACGAATTACATACCCAAACCCTAACCTCGAGTCGTCTTCCGTGAGAAAAATCTTTTTGTATCCGACCCAGAAATCCTATAATTCTCATTGTCCTTTGGATCCGTATCTAATCCAAAAACCCTAGAATCCAAATAAACGATAGTGACCCGGTCTTCCCCGAAGGAAAAAAGAAAGAAGAAAAAAGTACAAAGGATCCCAATAAAGGATCACTACCCAGTTGTCCCAACAAACTACAAACCCAAATCCTAGAATCGGAACCCTGCCATCCTAGTAAGATACAAGCCTAAACCCTGGAATCCCTGTGGAACAAGTCTCAGCCAAAAACCCTGAGGCGAAGAATCCCGAATCTATCAGTGACCTCGTGGGCGAACGTAAGGCACATATATATATATATAGACTTCAACCGGGTTAACGGGTCGATCCACCGGGCTTGTAAGGGCAGAAAATCGCCAGGGACCAACTGGAGCGATGACAACCGATTCACCAATCCGATTCCTCATTCTTGAGAACTCGTGAACTCTAGGAATGGAAACGGGGCGGGTTAACTGGGGCAATCCATCAGAGCCCATGTCGAGCGATGTGGTTTAGTATGATGCCGGGCTTGATTACGGTTGTAGAACATTTATAAATAGTGAACCCACAGAACGGGCAAACGTAAGGCACATATATATATATATATATATATATAATGACTTCAACCGGGTTAACGGGTCGATCCACCGGGTTAACGGGTCGTACCGTACCGCGATAAGAAATAGATAATAAGAGCACTATCATCGATTTTGGGGTTCCTGGTATGCCGTGGATTCGGATGATATCTCTCCTCCCTCCCTTTCAACCAACATTATGTCCCGCATTGGACGAAATAAAGGACGTTTGCTCAGAATATGGCGATGTATAAAGCTGTTCGGAATAATTTAGAGGAAAAGAGAAAGAGAACTTCTATTTATTCGTAAGGAACATTATCGGAATGTTACGGACTGCGAGACGAATCAATCGTAGCTTAGCCGAAAGTAGGGAAGCCGATCAACTTTGCGGTGCGAGAGGAAGAGGTCTTACTAGTACAAGCATCTTGCAGTGTGAGTCGGTGGGTCTGTAGAATTTCCCGTCTCGCTCGGTTGAATATAAATTTATTAGCTGCCTCGGTTATGTGGCTTCCATCCCAATTAACTCGAACACCGGGGTCATTGCATGACCCGATGAATACGGAGATTTGCCGCCCACAAGAACCGTCCGCCCACACTGCGCTCCCCGGGGTGTAGTTGTACTTGCCCCCAATGCCACAACAAGCTCCGAGTAGCGGCTTCTGGAATCCTACAAGAAGCGAGAATTCAGAAGAACATCATTACTCTCCCAACCCCACGTTACATATGTGTAAAAATATTCCAACGAATCTCCCGACCTCTAAGGTATTAGACGACTTACCATACTTATCACCCTGGCTGAAGAGGGCGTACTTGATTGAGTAGATGTCCACGTATGTGATGTGAGCCTCCGGAAGTTTGCTTCTCAGATCACGGATAGAGCTCAACAAGAGGTCATTGAAGTAGTTTGATATTTTATTATATGAAGTTGAACAACCAGCTGCATCTAGGTCAGATTCGCTCTTCACGGGAAAGAGTGTAAGGATGTAAGCAAAGCAACCAATGGGACCGGTGTTATGGATCCAAAAATTCCTGCCTCCCAAATCGTACACGGCCCTCCGCAAATTAAAAATCGCATCCCTATGCTTAGCTCAAACGGGCGACATTTGGACTTGCCCTCTTAGTAACGAAGACGGTTTGGATAATATTAGTTACCTTAACACTGTCGGAGAACTTGGTAATTACTTCAGGAAAGTTAACTTCATCCAGAGACTGGTTGAGGAGCAAGGACCAAAAGCAACATCATTTTGACCCATATCGAAGGTGTACGGGGCTTGAGGGACAAAGTTTGCCCTCGGTACGCCGATGTGCTTGCGGTTTACCTATCGAGGTTAATAGAATAAATGAGCAAGTCATATGAACCGGACGAGAACAACCGAGTTTGCTTTCAATCGAGTAATTAATTACCTAACAACCTGATTGCATGCGATCTGTTTAGGAGCTGTCGGAACTGAGACACCTGCACGCCCAAGTCGAAGGGGCTTGGGCCGGGTGCGGTTCGGCTCCTAGTCGATGCTCTAATCGTAGCCTGCGATGCTGCGAAGTTAGCGCCATGGAAATAGTTGGTTTCCAGTGAATCGAGATATGCGCTGAGGAGCGGCAATCCGAGACTTTGAGCTGATTGAGAAATTCATAGTTAGTAACCATCCCATTGCCCAGGGTTAAAAGCGACGATTGAATAACACGATAAGGTTCGCGCGTACCCAATCCCATTTAGTTGGATTGGGATTACACCGCTTAGTCACTCGTCGAGTTGAGTTGACAAGAGGTGGCTACAGGTCTGCATGGAAACATCAACACGACATCCCACAAAGAAGGCAAAAAGGAATTTCTTCGGCCCATTAACCCGTACCGTCTTAACCATCCAAGTATTCTTAAATATTAAGCCCGTAACTTTCGGCCCATTTGAATCATTTAGGCCAGACGGGCTTGAAACCATTTGAATCCCCTAGCCCATGGGCTTGTAAGGGCAGAAAATCGCCAGGGACCAACTGGAGCGATGACAACCGATTCACCAATCCGATTCCTCATTCTTGAGAACTCGTGAACTCTAGGAATGGAAACGGGGCGGGTTAACTGGGGCAATCCATCAGAGCCCATGTCGAGCGATGTGGTTTAGTATGATGCCGGGCTTGATTACGGTTGTAGAACATTTATAAATAGTGAACCCACAGAATCAAGATTTGGATCAATCCCAGTCCCAGTCGGTTCTGATCTAGATCGACATAAACCATGCGCAAAACCATCCCCAGGTTATATCGGGTGGAATCTGGATCTACCTCTACCTATTGCATCCCATCTTAAAGCACTCTTTTTCTTTTTGTGCTGCAAAGTTTTATAACTCTGGATCCATATGTTTCCACTCAATTGCCTGTGAATCTAAAAGTATTATATTGACCAAAAAAATCAGTAAATAAATAAAAATTAAAAAAAAAAATAAAAAGATTTAAAAAAAAAAAAAAGGAAAGTAAATAATGGATCAAAGGAACTTGAAAGTATCTCGCTACCTATGAAATCAATGGTGAGCCTCCCATCACAAGGCCTGCCGGACGGCGTCTTGAAAAATGTTTCCCCATTCGGTGCGATGATTTGATTGAAGACAATGAGATCGGCACCAGATATCACTGTTTGAATCCCCAAAGTTGAAGAGCGCCGGAAAAGCTGCAACCCAAACCCAAGGAGCCCGGAAGATTCGAAATCGAATGGAAGACAAGAAGATAATACACAAGTGGAATGCCATGAAAACGCAACATGTGGAAGCGAGGGGAGGAAAGACTTGAAAGAGAAACAAACAGGAGAAGAGAGTATACAATGTGGAGACGTAGCAAGGAAACAATATTTATAAAGAGAAACAGGAGCATCAAACGCTTGATACCCAAAAAGTGCTAAATGGAGTACGTTAACTACGGAGCGTTCTTAAACGGTTATTCTGGTTTACTAACGAGTTAAATAGAATCTTTACCGAAATGATTGTCTAGTTATCAACGAATTTGATTTGACTTGATTAGTTGAGGCTAGACGACTCGAAGCTAAAGCTGAAGCCTTATAGATTTTTGTTGTTTAATTAATAAGTTAATCGATTTAGTATCCACCAGTTGATATGAAAATCTTGTTAGTTTCTACCATTATGACAAATTGGGGTTTAGGAACTTATCGCCCACTAAATGACGAAGGGTAAAGGCTGCCCTGCTTTGTCCATTTTTCTTCTTACGGGTTTGTTCTTTAGTTTCAATAATCTTTACTGCTTGATAAGGGTAGAAAAGGTCAAGTCAATGATTAGACATAGGGATGTGGTCTGGTGGACTGCAGAAGCTCCTTTGACCACCCAAGTAGATAATCATTAAAAATATATCAAAGGTTAGAATCCAATATATCGAGTTGGATTGCCTGATCTAACTTGATTCAAGGTAAATTTTTTTAGGAATCTTTGAGGATAATGTATCGTACCGGAGCCAACAATTTTCGTGTACTAGGTTTTGTTGATTTTCCCAGAGAGCAATCCACAAAATCTCTTTTGATTTAATAACTTTTGTAATTTTCTGATTGCGAAATATAATCTATAACGCGGTATATTTCCAAATTGATGCTATCTTCGATTGGTAGATCGTCATTTCTAAATCGAAATGTTGATCCGGTATTCTTTTTGTGTTCGTATTCTGTCGTCGTCAGGAATACCAGGCCAACACAAATGATTTATGATGTGGCGGGGCGGGGGGCGGGGGGAATCACATCTCATTTCCGCAGACCTATAATTCTCTTTGCCGTTGAATCCACATCTGATCCAGATTCCCTAGATTCCCAATAATAGATCGAAACCCTACTCCTCCCAACGAATTACATACCCAAACCCTAACGTCGAGTCGTCTTCCGTGAGAAAAATCTTTTTTGTATCCGACCCAGAAATCCTATAATTCTCATTGTCCTTTGGATCCGTATCTAATCCAAAAACCCTAGAATCCAAATAAACGATAGTGACCCGGTCTTCCCCGAAGGAAAAAAGAAAGAAGAAAAAAGTACAAAGGATCCCAATAAAGGATCACTACCCAGTTGTCCCAACAAACTACAAACCCAAATCCTAGAATCGGAACCCTGCCATCCTAGTAAGATACAAGCCTAAACCCTGGAATCCCTGTGGAACAAGTCTCAGCCAAAAACCCTGAGGCGAAGAATCCCGAATCTATCAGTGACCTCGTGGGCGAACGTAAGGCACATATATATATATATAGACTTCAACCGGGTTAACGGGTCGATCCACCGGGCTTGTAAGGGCAGAAAATCGCCAGGGACCAACTGGAGCGATGACAACCGATTCACCAATCCGATTCCTCATTCTTGAGAACTCGTGAACTCTAGGAATGGAAACGGGGCGGGTTAACTGGGGCAATCCATCAGAGCCCATGTCGAGCGATGTGGTTTAGTATGATGCCGGGCTTGATTACGGTTGTAGAACATTTATAAATAGTGAACCCACGAACGGGCAAACGTAAGGCACATATATTTTTTTTTTTTTTTTTTTTCAACTTGGACCCCCCCCTCCCCCCCCCGGCCCCCCCCCCCCCGCCCGCCCCCCCCCCCCCCCCCCCCCCCCCCCCCCCACCCCCACCCCCCCCCGCCCCCCCCCCCCCCCCCCCCCCCCCCCCCCCCTCCCGCGCCCCCCCCCCCCCCCCTTTTCTCTGTCGCCTCTTCTCCCTCCCCCCCCCCCCCCCACAAATATTTTTTTTTTCTTTTTTTGTTTTTATTTTTTTATTCTTTCTTTTTTTCTTTCCCCCTCTTTTTTTTTTTTTTTGTTTTCCTTCTTTTCCTTCCCCCCCGGGACTATTTAACCCCCCCCCTCCTTTGCGTGCCCCCCCCCCCGCGGGGAAAACATTTCATTGGGGCCCCCCATTTTTTATCCATTCTGGCCTTTTAAGTGGCGGGAAAAAAAAAATTTAATTGCTTCGTATCCCGAATATGTTAATCAACTATTGGTGTTTCCAATTGGGTATGCAGCTGGTGGAGCTTCGACAGTTTCTCCATATTTCATGTTTTCTATATCACAAGATAGACATACGGATGTTTAAAGACTATTTCAGACTGAGTACTCTTTTGCTGTTATTACTGGGTAAAGGAGTATAGTTTTGATGTCACCACGTTTTATCTTCTTCAATATGCAATGACATATATTATTGTTGCTCTTAGTCCTTGCCCTGGGGACATACGGATTGATCATGATGGGAATTAACAATGTATATCAGATCGGTTTGAGAAGATGAAAGGTACCAGACAGAGGTCACCATACATCTACGGCTCGGGTTGCATCGCATCAAGAATAATGGTGGTGCGGATGAAGATCATGGTTATCTTCTATCAGTACCTAATGATACCTGAACAAGTATTGATGAAGGTGTTTCCAAGGCTTCCCTTGCGATCCCTTCTCAGCTGGTTCAGGTGCCTTAGCTGAAGATGGTTTGATATCATATCAAGTTATCTTTATTTCTCCCATCTTCTATCTCCGCATTCCAAGCACAAAAACAACTCCTCTCTTTAGTGTAAGACAAACTCCACCACCTAAGCTGCAACACTTGTCCAATCTATAATGGATATGGACGTGGAAGGAAGGGTATTAAATGAATTCCCTTTAAAATCAAGGAGAGCACACCATGCACTGTGTTTCCTACTGCTAGCTCCCGGAAAAAGGAAACTCTGAGCAGTTCTAGACCTGGGCTAGAAGCAGACCAGGTTGGAAGGGTAATCAAATAAAATGGAACTCAGTGCCGGCCCTGGATAAAACCCGTTCTTGGCTAGGAAGGCCAAAACTCAAGGTAGTTGAAATAATTATCGCAGTTACGTATGGTTACTTGTTTGAATTTCTTTGTTCCAAACCCTTGGGAGATTATCCTGGGAGCAATTTTAAGCAGTTACAAGACACTAGTTACCTCCTCCATCTATAAAAACCTGTGTAATTCATTTGTAGACAACAACTATCCATCACAAATGACAACTATAATTATCTTCTTTATTTTTCTTAGTTTAGGTTTTGTTCTTCTGTTATCTTAGCCTTAGTGTAGCAATGGTACAGGTTTACCAAGAAGGAATCCACGAGTTCAGTCGCCTTCTCCCAAAAGAAATCAAAATCCCAATTTCGTTTGGGTCAATTGTAGACCTGGCACACCAGCACAAATCCAAGAAGAAACTGAACCAACACCTACGCGCTTTGACCTGGTGTTTAAGTGTTTCATATCCAATGGAGTGCATATTTCCCTCTAAGTTTACAATTGCTCCATATACCCCATATGTTCAATCAACTAATGGTATCTACAAGGATATTCAGCAGATGGAACTTAGAGGGTTTCTCTGCATTTCATATTTTAAAAGATGGCAAGAGACATCTCGATGTATAAAGACTATCACAGTGAGAATACTAGTAACTGTGAGTTGGTAAAAAAGTATAGCTTCGATCTCACCACCTTTCGTCGTCATCTGTATTCAGTGACAAATTTTGCTGGTTTCAGTCCTACAGACATATAGACTGATGATGTGGGAATATTAAGTTGCTTATTCAGACTCAAAATTGCGGAATGTTGTGTTACCATGTTCAAACTGCACGGTTTGTTGAATTTAAGTGTGAGCAATAGAAAAGGTCACAATTCACGCTCATTAAGACATGTTCTACGTGTATTACGTTTACCTATGCTACTGCCGCCCAGCATTCCTTTGTTTGAAAATACAGGCTAGCTGCTTTTTGGTATTTCGTGCAGTCTCTTAAAATCATATATAACAATACACATAAGCATAGTTGTGTTCACACCCCAGCCAGACTAAAAGACTCTACCAAGTGTGTACACCCATCTTGCAAACATACACTTCATGTACAAAAGAGACCAAGCATCCTCAAAATACAAGATATATGTGGTTCAGCAAATTTCCTACATCCACAAAGTAATGGTCAATTAGGGAACAGAAACAGTTTCCCCAACTTACAAGGACCCCGTATGTCTGAAGCACTAAATCAAAAGTATCTAGACTAATAGAATCAGACAAAGGAAAAGGTGTTCTATGGTGTTTCCCCAACTCACAAGCTTCGCATTCAAGAGATGCAACATTCTTGCAAAAGAGAACCACAACTCTAGGTTTTGATAAAGAAAGGTGATGACCTACGCTTATGCCATTGTAATGCACTCGGTTGGGTAACAGAATTAGCAGTGATGGAAGTTAAGGCAGATGATTCCAGGTACTAAAGGTCATCCCATTCATATCTTAAACCAATTGTTCTCCCTATCCTATTGTCCTAAAACTCACAGAAAGCTCGATTAAAAATAATATTGCAATTGAAATCATGGGAAAGTTTACTAAAAGATAAGAGACTAACAGGAAAATTCGGTATAAAAGTAAATGTTTTAAAATATAATTGGGCTAAAGAGATACATCTCCAATTCCCATGGCAGGTATAGTAGTTCCATTGACCAAGATTATGGGTGAAGAAATTTTTCTAAATTTTGAATGTAGTGTGGAATTTCTTGTCATATGAGATGAGGCTCTAGAATCGATTAACCAAGAATTAGGACTTAAAGAAAGAAAACCTAGGTTACCTGAATGTGCTAATTTCGTAGTCAAGGTGGGTTGATGAGAGGTTTCTAGTTGTTGAAGGTGTTGAAGGATTTGAGATAACTCATCTTTAGTGACCGAACTACCTAGATTAGACTTTGAAGGTCCTTCAACAGCATTTGCAACTTCAAATTGATACTAATTATTGAGATTATCTACCCAACTTGGTTTGCCATGCTTTGCCCAACATGTTTCTTCAAGATAATTCTGTTTACCACAATGAGTATATATTCTTGAAGCTTTTTCAAAATAAGCTGAACCTTTTTCTCTACATCATCCACGAATCGAGGCTCCTCTACCTCAAGATGGAAGCCCTCGCCCACGACCAGCCACAATGGTTGAGTTTCTTTAGGGGGGTACTGATATATCCTACAAGAATCATATGGTGTAATCGAAAGAAGCTTTCAAATAGAGATGGTACATTTTTGCTTGTCAGTATTTGGTTGCGAACAGGCTGATAATCAGAGTTAAGACCATCTAGAAATTTGCCGATTGTATTTCAGCCCTTATTCTCGTTGTTTTTCAGCATCTATAGTAAAGGGCTAATAAACAACCAATTCTTCCACCTTTGTATGCCCTATAATAGTCAACCAGGGATTTATCCCTTTTTGTGATATTAAACCACTTTTCGTAGAGATGGTAGATACGAAAGAGATTTTTCTCACCAACATAGGTTTCCTCTAGATCATCCCAAATATTTTTTGTGGTTGCATGAAACATGAGGTTGTTGCTAATCTGTGGCTTAACACTATTCCAAATCCATATTTTAATAATAGAGTCGTCTCTACTCCATGTTTCGAACTCAGCAGCAGATTTATCATTTGATGAGTCCAATTTTGAAGGAGACTTTGTCAGATGTTTTTCTTTCCCTTTGGCACATATGAATACAAGAATTCATTGTGACCATAGTAAATAATTACCAACACCATTGAGTTTGTTGGTGGCAATTCGAATAGGAAATGATTCAACTTTCACACCTTCAACCATGGAGTAGAGAAAGAATTAGGCTAACAATGAAATTTAATGGTGCCTAAAAATACCTAATAGTAATTTGGTATCCTTAATAGCAGCGAACAAACATGAGTCGAGTATGCAGCATTGTGGTGATGCAACCAACAGAATAAATGTGAATTAGGGTTGTTCAAAAGAGAGAAATGATGAAAATCCTTGGATCAAACTACTACTCTGGTACCATGATGCAAATAAATCAAAGAAGAAATTCTACCAAAGACAAGAGAGAAATTATTTTCTCTCCTTCCCCTATAAAATTTATTTATAATGTTAATTATAGCTCTATATTATTTAAAAAAATAAAAACTCATAAGGATTAAAACTAAAAATAAACATACCAAGTAAATCAAGATCTTCACACTCTAACTATAACTTGCGCACCAAGCAACTTGTTGCCTGAGTTACTTTGACAAAAATCTAAAATTTTATTTATAATGTAAATTATAGCCCTATATTATTTAAGAAAGTAAAAACTCATAAGGATTAAAACAAAAAAATAAACATAACAAATAAATCAAGATCTTCACACTCTAACTCTAACTTGCGCACCAAGTAACTTGTTGCCCAAGTTACTTTGACAGACTTCCACAAAGTTTTGCAAGTAATGAAAGGTGGAACCTACATGCTGGAAGAAATGGATGGTCGAATAAGTCCAAGGCTAATGGAAAATTCCTTAAGGCATAAGCCTAGCATGTGGGATACCTATGGCTGATTGGATAGGAGTTGTGGTGGAATGGTTGCTTTAGAAACAAAATACATGCGAAACAAAACTACTCATAAGTGTCAACAGAAATATTGTCTTTAGGAAGACACAAAAAAAACTATTCTGAATCACAATTTATCACTCAAATAAATCAAAAAGGGTTGCATTGTAGTCCATGCAGTTACTTAACTAGCAGCAAATTCTGATATTTTGTCCATGGCTTCTTCAACTAATTTCTTGTTCTCAACAGCATGGGAAGGAAATGCATCATGACAGGCTTCAGATTCATGGCCTCTTGATGAACTTCTAAAGATTTCTTCTTGCATTCTTGCCACCTTCATTCCAAGTGTTTTCAGTTCAGTCTGAAGTTTGGTAATTTTCTTGGCCAAGGATTGATCAAACTCACTAAATTCTTCTAGTTGCTTGCATGCTTCCCTTAGTCCAATTGTTACTGCTTTTTTCTTCTTTTTTTCTTGTTCAACTTTCTGAAGCAGCTCCAATATGTCTCAGCCTCCCCCAACTATAGTGGACTACTACCTATATGAAGACAAGAGAGATGGGGAAATAGTTCCTTTGGAGTCTCAAGTGAGTGCTGCAGCAGCTGGATTGTGCTGATTGTGTTTTCATAGGATGAAAATTGGAAGATCCCTCCATAGGAAGCCCCCAGACTTCGTTCAGGGTTTTCATTGCTTGGTGCCATTCTTCATTGTGTAATCTTCTTTGGAGTGGCACCCAGATCAGACAACAGTAGTTTTGGGGACTTATTGACCATTTAGTTGCATCTATATTATATCAATTTCATTGTATTTTAATGAGATTAGTTGGTTGTTTATTTAAATTTTTATTATTATTGTGCTACATGGACAGATTGGAGCGTTTGGTTATAAATTCCAGAAAATAGTGGTTTAGAGCCGCAGCGCCACAATTTTTAAATCACTGGAAGGTTGAACCAAATTATTATAACAAAGCCCAAAGCTGGAGGATTTAATTATATCCAAATCTAGTGGATTTTCATAAAATGTCTCCATTCATTCACTGAAGATTTAATTCCATCTTCTGATCGAACATCTAACGAATAAGCTGAATCGGAAAGTAACTAAATTCGAAACCATTGCATTGGCAAAAAGGAAAATGGAAACAACCAAATAGGCAAGGAGGAAGAATGGAAAACATTCCATTGGTAACGAGGAAAAATGGAAACCATTGCACTGGCAAGAAGAAGAATGGAAACAACTGAAGTAGGAAGAATTGTGATAACTTAATCTCATGCATACTATTTTGAGTAATTAACTAGATACATTTTCATGTATTTGCACTCGTTTTGTATCATTCACCCTTATATTGCATGCAAATGAGCATAACATGCACTCTCTCCAAATTTAGGTAATTTTGGTAATTTATACTTATCCTGGTAAATATTGATTTAAATTTATCTATGCTTGTAGTAAATCATCTTAGTACTTGGACTCCTTTAACAACAAGGATTTGCTTTAAGAAATTAGTGGAGTTTGAAGGCTGATCAAAAAAAGGGAAAAAAAAAAAAGGAAAAAGAATCCTATTCAAAGAAGGAAAAAGGAAGAATCCCGTTTTTGGGTGTCCGATCGAGCTGATTTTTGGACAAGAGCTTCTTGACTTCTTGACCTTCAAATCCAACGGTGAGATTATGCATTTAAGCTCTCTTAATCTATGCGATCTATACGCCACCTAGACAAACGAATTTCTTGGTTAAGTCAGATTAGGAACTTAGAGGTTGTTTCAAACTGTGTCAGGAAACATATCTCATGTAATCTAGGAAATCGCTCTATAGAAGGGGAAGCATACTCCAACAATATAAATGTTTTTGGATTTGGAAAAGAGGAGAGGACGAATTTTGGAGAGGTTGACAAGCTTTGGAGACTTGAAGAAGAAGACTTGGAGCTTACTAATAGTTTTTCTTCATCTTCTTTCAATGTTCGTCTTGTTCAAGGTGGACAAATTTATACTTCCAACGGATTTCTTAGTATTGGATATAGAGGAAGATCAAGACATACCCATTATTCTTGGAAGACCATTTTTAACAACCGGGAGGACCCTGATTGATCTTCAAACAAGTGAACTTACTATGAGAGTGCAAAATAAGAATAATACATTCAATGTATTCAAGGCCATCAAGTTTCTAAATGAGGCAGATAATTTTTCTTTGGAGTAGACTCTACTGAAAGGTGCACAAAGGAGGTACTTCATATAAGCCATCCAGTTGATCTAGTTAAGGCTTGCTTGGTGAGTGTGACAAATACAGAAAATAAAGAAATTTCAAAATGTGAGAGGCACTGAGAGGCACTTAAAGGCATTATCACCTATATTTATTCACAAACCTATTGAGGACCATGCCTATAAACTTAATAACTACTTTGGAAGTGGCTTTGACCCCCAGAAATCATTCTTATCTTTGACCTAAAGTTGGGGGCAGTTCGGTTGCGAACTATAATGCAAGTGCTGTTTGGGAGGCAACCCAACTTCTTTCTATTCTCTTTTTCTTTCCATTATTTCTTTGTTTTCCCATTAGTTATTTGGTTTTATATTTTTTATTTTCTATTTATTTTTTTACTTTTGATATGGAGAGTTTATGATCAGACCGGGTTCATACCTGGTCCGACCCCCGACCCCGGTCGAGACGGAGAAAACCGAATCGCTCCCGAGCGAACCGGGTCTAGAAGATGGCTTGCGAGAAAGATGTACTGCTGCAAGCGTGCCCTAATCTTACTTATGGATTAGGGTAATTACCCTGATGACAGCAGACTCAAACTGACGGCTGCGGATAATCATCATCAAAGGGATAACTATCGCATAACCTAACGGTTATCTCAGGAGTCCTCTACTAGCCCAAACTAGTAGAAGTCTATCGCTCAACGGATCTTACTAATGAGATCCAACGACTACCCGAAGAAGGCTCGAGTGCATCCAACGAAGGAGATTCGAAGGTACACTCTATATAAACCTCACTACCATACAAGGTGAGGGACGGATCAATCGATCAAGGAGAATACTATCCCGAGACTCGGGGTTCGGATACATACCGATAGACCTAAACTATGCAGCGTCCTGCTATCTAGATCACCTTTCCCGTTTCTTCATTCATTAGCTCTGTGCTTCTAGCAGAGCCGTTTGTGATTAAGTTCATCAACTGACTTAGCCTTCGGAGGTGGACTCCCGACCCCAGCGGTCGGGCCACATCTGACGCTTTCGTTTTGCAGGACATCACGTGGAGATCCAAGGGCTGAGCAGATTTTGGACGCATCAACTTTATTTCCAGAATTTTTTTTAAGGGATTGAAGATAAGAGAGTAGATTTGGACTACAATACTCCTAAAGCTATGAATCAAGGAAGTCTCCACCACCTTCCTTGACATCTTATTACCTTTCCTTCCCATTGCATGCATTTTCAATTTTATTTTATATTCTATTTTTTTCGCTACATTGAGGACAATGTTCATCTTAAAGTTGGGGGTGGATGGCTAAGATTCCTGTCTATGGGATTAGACTCACCATGCTGAAATTTTTGAAATTTTTTTTCAAAACCAAAATTGTTCACATCTTCTCAAATAAATTTGTGGTTGCAGCTTACTTGTCTAGTTAGTAGAGTTAAATATAAGGAAGTGATGACATGTGAATCTCTAGTCTTATTTACTATTTCATGTTTTAATTGTCTTCTTTTATAATTCTTTGATAGGATGAACTTTGCTAAACATCATATGAGTATGTGGACCACTTTAATCTTTACTATATGACCCACCCTTTGAGCACAAAACCTTGCTATTGAGCCATTGTACTTAAAGACATCTGAATGAGACATGCAATTCTTCTTTTTCAATCAACATATTAAATCCACTAGGATTTCCTCTTGAGTTGAAATTCATAGGAGTACCACTTATTTAGGAATATGATAGAGGTCATTCTTCTTTTGCTTAAAATGTTGAAAAATATATTCTCTTTTATTATGGTACACCTCTACCATGTTTCAATTTATTTATCATTTCACGAAGATGTATATGGCGTATGTGCTAGTATCTCATCGATGACTCTCTCAAGTTGTTTGATCCCTTGAATAGACCAAAGGTGATATGGATTGTTAAAAGCATGGCAACGGTTAAAAGCATTGTGAGTATATCTTTCTTGAAATTACGGGTCCCCAATAGTTAATGCCATTGAGTGAGCCTTCTGGATTCTCACTAGGTTAACATCGCACAATTGGGGCTCAGGGACAAAGGCCACTGACAACACTTAGATAGATAATTACTTGAGAGAGCCATGTTATGGGTGTAGGAAATGTCTTAGGCGGCTTCTTAGGAGAGGTGTTGGCGCCTTGAGAATGAAAAGAATAAAGAAAAAGAAAAAGAAAAAAAGATTTTGAAATTGTTATATGTTTTTGTAGAAGAAAGAAAATGGTACTTCAATTTTATCATCTACATATATGTATTTCATCTATCTAGCCCCTCTCAAGATTACCTCCACCCTCACAAGTCCTCTTGACCTAAGTTAAGTGGTTGCTCTTCCACAGTGGAGAGAGGGATAATATGCTGGAGATATGAGAATTGATCTTGAACATGGGAGCCTTAGGTTGAATTTGGAATCTCAAACATGCATACACTTGACTAGTTAAGGTTTACACACACACATTGATCAAGTTTGAATTTTGTGATCTATATACCCATCTCTTATTTAGCCTATTTCATATTTTATTTTTATTTTTAATTATAGTTGAACTCGACTAAAATGGAATATTGCATTAACATGAGGATTTGTCTGATCTTGATGTTTGCTCGAAGACTACCAAACACTAAAGTTGGGGGTAATTTGTGAAATCCTTCACAAATCCTAATCCAGAAATCTATGTTGTAGGTCCAAGGACCTGAAGTCAAGGTAGAAGATAGCTATGGACCCTCTCAATTGAACCCATTGGCTCCGACCTAGAACCAATGGAGGTTAATAGTGAAGATCATATTAAGGAAACCTTGAATGACTTTGGGAGAAGATGTAACTTGAATAAGGATGGACTTGGGAAATGGACCTTGAGTACAGTGTCGAAACCTTCGGAAGGTCCTACACAATCAGGTAAGACCCTTTTTTAAGACCCAAGTGGTGAATTTGGCTTCCAGGAACCAAAATTCAGCAATTGACCTCGGGTCACTACCTTAGTCAATTCCCTTGATCGCCCCAGGTGACCATGCCAGGCGACCAAAGCTGGACAGGGACAAAATTGTCTCTTTTGGGGAAAATTAGGTTTTTAGATCCCTATATATTCAAACTTCAATCTAATTCATACCATTTTGCCTCTTAGCTATTGGAGAACTTGAGAAGAACCCTAGAACTTCCTCCTCAAGGCCAAGGTTGATCCCAAGCATCCGTAAGAGATTCCTCCGTTGAATCTTCTTCTACAAGGTTAGTATTCACATTTATACTCTATTGATCTACTCTCTCTACTACTGTAATGACCTAATCTATGATCCTCATATTCCTATAATGAATTCCCATTCACTCTACTCTTTTCGTGGAAAGCATGGTGTGATTTCGATGTTTAACCTAGCATGATGACCATGATTTATTCTTACTTGAGTTGTTTGATTTCTAATCTATGTTAGATCTGTTCTTAGGTTTTTTACAAAAGAATATCAAAGTGTGGAATGAAACAAGATCAGAGTAAAGAGTATAGCATAAATAAACTCTAAAACCAAAGCGGAAGGTAGATCGAATCTAAGGTAATACAACCGAATAAACTAAGGAAAGTAAAGAAACAAAGAAGTCTAAGAATCAATCCAAGTCTTCCATCGATTCTTCTTCTTCTTCTTCCATCTTCGTCTTCTTCACCTTGGGCTTATGTACTTGCATCTTTGGATCTTCATCTAACTCTCGATCCCAACGGCGAGCAAGACGGTGTCTATTACTATCAATAGGAACCATCAAAGTGGTTCATACCGGTGTACAGGTCATACCACTAATAACTAGATTCTCCCACTATTTCTGTAGTTGTATTATATAAGGAAGGGTCCTCCGTACTGGTGCACAGAATCTCTTCCAAACCTGCAAGGTCATCTAAAAACATATCCCTTGAAGGGTGAACGCAAAAGAACTCAGCAAGCAGTTCAAACACAATTAACAATTATAAACAATCACAATCTCAAGAACAAGATCAAGGCATGAATGCAAATGATATGAAATAGTATGCAAGTATGCTTCTAACTCTATATATGTTGGTCTCTATTGGCATATATGCATTAAGATAGAACACCATACTCCTCTAGGTTGGTCTCAAATCACTCTCCCTCAACCATCTCAGTATCTTAGGTTCTCCGTTGGTAATTGGGTCCCGCATCCCTCTCGAACATTCCATGGCTGGGGTTTAGAGCAACACTATCGCTTACCACCATTGGTATGAGTACCGCTGTCAAGGTAAACAACCCAAGCAAGTCATCTCGAGTCATATCAACTTAGGGTCCGGACTTCCTTCCTCGCTCTCGCGATCCTTTCCGGTATCTTTCCCCGGTCTTGTTCCTTTGTCCTCCGTCCTCCGTCCCTTCCGGTCCTGGGTGTGTCCCGCCCCCAGTCGTTTGGCGTCTTCCCTTGCCTCTTCGCGAATTCTTGTTTTCAGTAATTTAATAATAAATCAGAAAGGTCTCGGGGGTCCGCTCGGTGCGGCGCACATCGTCTGTTGAGTTTCTGTCATTACTGTGGTGTTTGTGTTATAGAGTTTACATGAGATATGAGGCACGGCTGAATTTGAATAAAACTCAGGGTTCCTATCTGACTCAGCCAATTAGGGTTTTGACGTACTAATCACGCCAACTTAGAGAGATCAGATGCATAATTTCACCATTGGATTTGAGTTTTAAGTAGTCGTGAAGCTCTCCTCAAAAAATCAGCACGATCGGACATCGGATGACCGTTCGATGAAGGGCTTGATCGAAACTGGACAGAGAGATTCAAAAACGGGATTTTTGCCTATTCTTTCTCTAAATATAATTCTTTTTCATCTTTTTCTTTCTTTAATTAAATCCAAGATAGGAAATAAGATATTGAGGTATGCAAGGACTCTTTTCCATTTGGACTCTCTCAATAATATCTCTGTAGATTTGATTTAAAATCTCAGCCGTAGATCAAATTTGCCTTCTTTATCTCTTCAATATTTCGGAGTTGGCCCATAATCACACATCTCTAGCCCATCATGCTCCAGATCAAGCCCATTTTTGCATTTGAGAATTTGAATGGACTTCTTGACGTGTAAATAGCATGATTCAAGCCCAAAACTCCAAATATTTGCTTAAATCTTGAAAAAGTCCTAAAATCTGCAAAAACAACATAAAACCCAAGGTAACTGTTACCACTCTAAGTGTATAAAATGCATGCTTTATGCCCTAAGATTTCACACATAAATGTGCTCATCAGATTCCCCCACACTTAGACTAAGCTTGTCCTCAAGCAAAAATTAAAGAAAAATACAAATGCAGGTAACAAACTAGTGCAACAAAATAAATCCTAACTCACTTTCGTAGGAATCATGGTTACACTTAGCATGTGCAACAAGCCTTTAAACCACTAGGATACCCCTAGAGGACGAGTTTTGTCTCGTGGATGTTTGAAGTGAATATACATCCAAAATTCCAATTCAGCTCAAAATAAAACATTGCAAATTCCAACTCTAACAATTGGTAAGTACTCATACAAGATCAATAGCTCTGACAATTTTTCTCACCATTGATTTAAGATCCCCCACACTTGAACTTTATTACCCCATATTGATTCTTGAGACTTTAGCATATATCTCAATCAAAGACTCACCTTATATCTTTCAAGTACACCTCTCCTTTAAGCAAAACCACTCATAAAGTAAGGGGACCAAGGACTAAGGTTTTGACGTATTTTTTACCAAACAATTTTACCAAGGCATTGATGACACTTGTATTTATTTTTATTTTTTTCTTTTGAGTAGTGAACTCTACATTACTCCACTACGGTTGGCTTGAATGACATGGTGGAGCAAACACCAGAAACCCAAGTTACTTTGTAGCTTTGCTTTGCATATGCCCACATAGACAATGATGCGAGAGTTCTTTTCAATAATCTCATTCCTAAGAGTTTCGATCAAGTCACCTCGATTCCTGAGTCGGAGTGCCCTGTCTAGTTCCAAGGAATTCAACTTTTACTTTCCACTTTTTTTTTTTTTTCTTTTCTTTTGTCATGCCATACACAAAATTGATCTCAACTTCTAGCCAAAGAAACAAGGATCCACAAAACTCATTGATGGTCCAACGCCTTAAGTTAAGGGCCTTTTATTTTTCTAAGGAAACTCTCATCTCAACATATATACAAGTTACCTTCCTCTCAACAGGGTTTTTATGTGTTCATGATGGGTACCAAAATCACTCTCATTTCACACATCATAGCAATTGAAAGAATATGTATACTAACCAAAAGTCAAAGTTAAAATCTATAACGAAGCTATACCCCCCCCCCCCCACACACACACACACACACACTTAAGTAATGCAATGTCCTCAATGTATGCATGCTAAACAAGGAAGACAAATGAGGGGTATACCTTTCAGTCAAGATGTGCTCATCATGGGAAGCTTTAGTCTTATCTTCAATATCAATGTATGATGGGGAAGGCACTCCAAATAAGAAAAACCGTGAATCGAAAAATCATCTCTAAAGATCTCAAGAAAAACATTCACAGCGTTAAAGAAAATTCTCATCATACGTTGAGGTTCTCTAGAAGGTTTTGCATCTTTCATAAGATGAATATGATGTTGTTCAATGGAAGATCTTAGACCTTTGATATGAGTGACAAACCAACCCAATGCTTCTCTATTATCATTCAACAGTGTGATCAACTCTTCTGCTTTGTCATAAGTTAAATCAGAAACAACAATAAGAGGAAGATGATTATCTTGTCCCAGGAAAGCATACTTCAAATTAGAAGGCAACTCTTTCAATTCTAGCTTGGGGGGTTCAGTTATTGAGGGCTTGGAAATGAAGATGGAGATGGATAGAGGTTTAATAGGCTCTAAAGGTGTGTGAAAATTTAAGACTTCAGAAAAGAAAGTTTCACTATCATCATCCAACATATCCATACATTCTTGAAATTCATAATCAAAATCAATCTCAAAGTTGGTAATCACATCATTAGGAAAATCAAAAGATTCCTCAAGCATATTGATCTCTTCTTCTATTTGTGGTTGTTTCCCTATCTTGAACATATTAAACTCTACAATTTGATTTCCAAAAGATAATCGTAAGAGGTCATTTTGACAATTGATTAATGCATTACTAGTAGCCAAAAATGGTCTTCCTAAAATTATTGGGATTTCATCCTTGATTGAAAAAGGTTTAGTATCTAGCACAATGAAATCAACTGGAAAAATAAATTCTCCCACTTTCAGTAAAACATTTTCAACCATCCCTTTAATAATCTTAACTGACCTATCTACCAACTGAAGAATAGTTCTAGTTGCTTTCAATTCTCCCAATCCTAGTTGCTTATAAACATGGTAAGGAAAAAGATTCACACTTGCACCAAGATCAAGTAAAGCATGTTGTGTGTATTGCCTATGACACAAGCTATGGTGGGGCTCCCTGGATCCTTATACTTGGCTGCTACAGGTTGAGTAATTATAGAACTAATGTTACCGGCCAAGAACATCTTTTTGGGAATGCTAGTGATTCTTTTATGAGTGCATAAGTCTTTCAACACTTTGTATAGGCAGCGATTTGGGATATGCATCTAAAAGAGGGATATTCACTTCTATCTTTTTGAAGACATCAAAGATTTTCTCCATAGTTTCAGTCTTCTTCTTATTAACTAGACGACTAGGATAAGGAGCCTTAGGAATATAAGGACTCTCATTTGAAATTTGCTCTTTTCTCATAGTTTCTGATAGCGGTTTACCAAGCTTAGGTACTGCTAAAGCAACTGGCTCATCCTCAACTTCTATGGGTTCCTCAGACAAACTTTTATTAGGAGATACTTGAACATTCTCCTCATCACAATGGTCACTAATCTCATTCTTTTCATTAATATGTAACTCACCTGTTAAATACCCTTTCCCACTTCTCAATGCAGACACAGAATTAATTGAAGCTAAAGAAGAATGGGAGGATTCAACTTGGTTGACTTGATTTGGTGGTCTTTGTTGAATCGAATCCTAGGATTTAACTCAAAGTTGGCTAGGCATTTTACCTTTTTCTCGCTCGGACAAAGCACTTGCAAGAGTGGAAATTTGTTTTTCCATATTATGCATAGAAGTCATGAAGGTGCTGGAAAGTACTTCCATATTCTTCTCTAAGGAAGAGAGACGAGAAAACTTTGGATTGTTACATCTGTTGAAACCAGGTGATGATTGATTTTGTGCAATGTGAGGCATATGAGGCACAATAGGTGGATTGACAGGCCTAGCTAAATTGGCATTCTGGAAATTTGGGGCTTGAGGGAACTGGACATTTGGATTATGAGAAAATTGGGCACTTTGTCTTTTAGGGACACCAAATTGATTTTGTGTGGAATAATTGCTTAATCCATTTTGGTTTTGCCCTTGAGACCATGAAAAGTTAGGATGATTCTTCCACCCAGGATTGTACTTGTTACTGTACGGGTTTGGAAATATCGCACTGACATTCTCATGTTGGCCTCCAGAATAGCCAGGACATTCCTCAATTACATGTGTAAGAGACTGACACCATGCACACATAGCAATAGATTTGTCAATAAAATGTGCTTGACTTGGTGGTGGCGGTGCAGCTTTAACTACCAAAGTCTCTAACTTTTTCAAAATACTATCTATTTGTGCTTCCTTATGAACTTGGCTATCAACAAAATATCCCCTACTTGTCCTTTCAGATTCTTGGGTTGACTCCCATTCTCTAGTTCTATCTCGCTAGGTCTAAAAGAAATTCCCAAGCTTCAGAATCATCAATGAACGATGTAAATCCTTGGGGCACATAGATTCCAAAAGTTGCTTGCTTTGATAATCGATACCCTCATAAATTATTTGACATAAATGCCATAATTCTATACCATGGTGAGGGCATTCTTGGAGAAGGCTTTGGAACCTCCATTACCTTAGCAAATGACTCATTGGGTTTCTAACGAAATTGAAGAATATCATTTCTTATCTTACTTGTCTTACAGAAATGAAAGAATTTCTTCAAGAATAGGACAGTAAATTATTCCCATGTGGTAATGCTATCCCTAGGTAAGCTATAAAGCCACTTTTTCGCTTGGTCCTTTAATGCAAAGGTAATAAATCGTAGTCTTACGGCATCATCAGTAAGTTGTTGTACCTTCATAAGGACACAAACCTCCTCAAACTCCCTAAGGAACAAGTATGCATCTTGATCAGGTAACCCATGAAATTGGGGTAACATAGATAGATAATGAGATTTGAGCTCAAAATTATGATCCCTCACTTCAGGTAAACGTATACAGGAAGGTTGTGCAAATCGGGTTGGATAAAATCTATCCCAAACACTCTTAGGTGGAGGTAGCTCTTCCATGGTCAAGGTAGACACTCGGACAATTCTATTTGTGGAATCACGAGTCCAAACACACATGCACTAACCACCTAATGCAATTAATGGCTCTGATGAAAGAATGAGTTTTTTTACAATTTTAATTTTTTATAATAAAGTACCTAAAGAAGAAAACAAAAGGGAAAGTAGTGAATTTCCCACCACAAAGATTGAAACAATGACTTCAAAGCCGTAAGGTTGCCGTATAGCTGAGCGTTGTATAGGTTTGACAGCAAGGGAATTCGTATAGTCTTCGGAGCCACCTACAATCGAATCCTAGGGATTCTACAGTAGAGTGGGGACTACTATACGTTTTTGTTTCTACTCAAGTTAAGAGTAATATCTTTGAATTTTTTTTTTTGTAAACACTTCAATTTACCTAAGAATGAGAAAAATAAAGTGGACTAATAACTCCCCGGCAACGGCGCCAAAAACTTGTTTGTGAAATTTAAGAGTAACCGCAAGCGCACGGTAACGTGTAGTTAATGGGTCGATCTCAGGGAGATATGCCACTTAGAATTCAACTTCTTAATAGTAATGCGAGAGTGGAATGATTCAATTTTTGTTAAATTAATTAACTAAACTAAATGATCCTAATCCATACATCTAATGCAACCGAATTGAAATGAAAAATAAAGCAAACACAATCAATGCATAAATAAAAGACAGGAAAAAAATGCGAACAATAAAAATAAAAGGAAAAGGCAAGTGATCCGAGTGTCAGCTCTGAATCGAGGGAAGGGGAGTATAATAATAATGACTTTAACCGTGGACCCTTTGCCGTAACTTACAGTCCACCGATCAAGGGAATGGATATTAGAGAAAAAAGAACAGTGCAGAAAGAAAATAACAAAGCAATAAAAGGAAAGGAGGCCTTAACCAAAGAGAGGCCCGACTGTAGGCATCTCTGATCAAGGATCCAGGGGAAGGGAGAACAATAAACAGTGCTGAAAGTAAATTACATAAAGTAAATTGCAAAAAGTAAATAACAGAAAGTAAATTGCAGAAAGTAAAATGGAAACCTTAACTAAAAAGAGGCACGACTGTAGGCATCTCTGATCAAGGATCCAGGGGAAGGGAGAACAATAAATAATGCTGAAAGTAAATCCTAAATTAAGAATATGGAGGGATAGATAGAAGCAGGAATGGAGGGAAGAGAGAAGATTAATAAAGAAGGTTACTTACTTGCGAATTGAACAAACAATTCAAATCTCAACCAACCCTAACAACCAGATCTAGATCTAGAATGATCTAAATCTGCAATTTCTAGACCCAGAGAAAAACGAATCTAAAAACTTGAAACTTGAACTTGAATTGCATTACATAAAAAAATTAAACCTAAACATTGAATCTAGAAATTTAAATCTCACAAATGCAAGCAAAGAAAACTAAAGAAAGCCTATATAAACTAAAGAGAGAAGAAAGAATCCTTCTACTAAGCTCTATAACACCTTCTCCTTTGATGGAGTATGCTCTCCTTTTATAGAGTTTACATGAGATATGAGGCACGACTGAATTTGAATAAAACTCAGGGTTCCTATCTGACTCAGCCAATTAGGGTTTTGACATACTAATCGTACCAACTTAGAGAGATCAGATGCATAATTCCACCGTTGGATTTGAGGTTTAAGTAGTCGTGAAGCTCTCCTCAAAAAATCAGCACGATTGGACATTGGATGACCGTTCGATGAAGGGCTTGATCAAAACTGGACAGAGACATTCAAAAACGGAATTTTTGCCTATTCCTTCTCTAAATATAATTCTTTTTCATCTTTTTCTTTCTTTAATTAAATCCAAGATAGGAAATAAGATATTGAGGTATGCAAGGACTCTTTTCCATTTGGACTCTCTCAATAATATCTCTGTAGATTTGATTTAAAATCTCAGCCGTAGATTAAATTTGCCTTCTTTATCTCTTCAATATTTCGGAGTTGGCCCATAATCACACATCTCTAGCCCATCATGCTCCAGATCAGGCCCATTTTCGCATTTGAGAATTTGAATGGACTTCTTGACGTGTAAAATAGCATGATTCAAGCCCAAAACTCCAAATATTTGCTTAAATCTTGAAAAGTCCTAAAATCTGCAAAAACAACATAAAACCCAAGGTAACTCCACTCTAAGTATATAAAATGCATGCTTTATGCCCTAAGATTTCACACAGAAATGTGCTCATCATAAGATCTAGAAGAAATAAGAGAAACTGATCAACATCTTCCATCGGCTCTTCTTCTTCTTCTTCAATCTTCATCTTCTTCACCTTAGGATATTGCTCTTGTAACTTCAGATCAGCATCTCGCTCATGATCCCATCGGTGAATAAGACGACACCAGCTACCATCAATAGGAGCCGTTAAAGCAGTCCAAACCTGTGTGCCGGTCACACCTTTGGACATGACCTTCTCCATGGACTTCCGGAGCTACACCAAGTAAGGAAGGGTCCTCCGTACCGTAGGATGGGTTCTCTTCCAATCCCATAAAAGCATCTAAAAACAAGTCCCCTGAAGGGTAGGCTAAAAAAAAACTTAGCAAATAGTCCAATCACAATAAACATCTTCACACACAATCCAAGGCTAACATAATGCAATGATATGAAACAATAAATGTAATTCTTCTAACTCTATATATGTATGCTGGTCTCTATTGGCAGACATGCTTTAAGTCATAGCACTAGGCTCCTTTGGGTGGGTCTCAAATCATTTTCCCTCAACCTTCCAGAAATCTTGGGTTCTCCGTTTGGTAATTGGATCATGAAACTTTCTCGGACATACCTTGGCTGAGGTTTAGGTCACCACTCTCTCACATCACCATTGGTATGAGTATTGGCACATGTATAGGGTTAATCTTAGCCCAATGCAAGTCATCTACTAAGTCACATCTACTTAGGGTTAGATGTGTCCATTCCTCGCTTCCCTTGATCCTTTTTAGTACCTTTCCCACTAGAGTCACCGTCTCCTTCCCAGCTACATAGACACTTAACCCTATTGATCATCCACAAATAGTAAATAGGAAGCTCTCATGTCCTCTCACGAGTTGGCTCCTAGTCTTGAGCGCCCATGAGTCCAAGTCTACTACTGCAACCCTACCAATGAATGGCCCCCACAATGTGACTCATGTCCTCTCACGGGTTGGTTACCGGTCTTGAGCGCCCACAAATCCCCATTGCTGCCACGGGTCACTCGATCTCAATTCCCCTTCCAATAAGGTCAGATATGACAAAGGTTTCTGTTGCTTGTATCTCAAGATATTACGCAAGTATACGTATCGCAATCAAGTAATAAATGATAAGTACAGAATCGATCCCACAGAGAATTATATCCTTAACTTTCAATGTAAAAGTAAAATTGATTTAAATGAAATTAATAAGGTTGATTGGTGATTAACTAACTAAATAACCAAATGATAGGTAAAGAAAACTAAGGAACTAAAATGTAGATTAAGCAATGGAAGAAACTTAATAAGTGACAAGTGTGTTAGGAATCAAGTTTCCCTTCCCCTGAATTTTATAACACAAATACTAAAGCAATACTACAACCCCAAGATAAATCAAGAACTTGGAATGAATGGCACTATGCTATTTTCCAATACACATACGCTAGCATCCTAAGTCAACATCTGCATATTCCTATGAAGAATTGAATTAAGTATGCAATTTAAACCCAATCCAATCAATGGTAATGTGAGGTAATTGGGTATTCCTATCCAACCTACTAATTAACACAACCTAATTAAAGATGATGCTAACTCACACAATTCAACAAACACCTAGACTTCATTAATTTTCCAATTAATGAAATCATAACATTCATTCAAGAAAGATCATTCAAGAACTGAAATTAGTCAATATAACATGCTGAATTCATTAACAATAAAGTGGATTGCAATAAAACTAAAGAACACATGATTAGTTACATATCAAAATTCAGGTTTAGGTACTACTATCATCCCAACACAACTAAGATTTAGCCCATAACAGAATTTAAATGCATAAAACCAAGTATAGTTGTCATGAGACTAGAAAGTAAGAAGATAGAGTTATGAAAACAAGAAGACACTAAAGCTACAATGCTTCCACACGAGCTCCAACCTTCTTCTCCAAAGAAATCGGCAACTCCAGCAGCTCCTTGCTTCCACAAGAGACCAGCCTTGGTTCTATCTTCCCTCCTCTCAGCCGAGTCTCTATTCCCCACCTTAGCCGAATGTAGTTCCCCTTTTCTCTTTGCCTCTCTTCTCTTTCTTCCATAAATGTCTTCAATCATTAGGTTAGATTCTGGCCATAGGATTAGAACTTTCCTCCTGAGATCAAGGGCTGAAAACCATCATGTATTTGCAAGAATTTTGTCCACTTAAGTTAGCCCTTTTTGGTCAATTCCATTTGAATTGGATCCGAGAATATTCTGCTCCGTTGTTGTAGCAATGCAGCAACAACTCTTCAACAAAGTTAGAGGACAGGTTCTTCTATTATGAATCTTCACCTAAAAATTCAAGAGAAAGAGAAATAGTCAAATTCATCCATAAAAAGAAGGGAAATTCATGTAATGGTGATAATAATGAACTAAACAAAATGCAACATGTTAAAACTAAATAAGACAACACCTAATGAATACTATCACTAAAACAAAGACAAAATACTCCTAAATCAAGCCATCTCAAGTATAAAAGTTATGAATCTTAACTCTATTTCATAGAGTTATCAGTTTCCTAGCCAAACACTTCTAGACATGCCCTAGGTATGTCAACCAATAGTCAAGGAAAGCATTAAATGACACCATAGGAAAGCGTCCCATACCACTTCCACTGGTGTCCAAAGACAAAAACACCAAAAAAGCATTCCCCATTCCACAACTACAACCTAGGCATTCACATCATATCTTGATTCCATACATATCACATTCACATCATAGTCCAAGTCACATTCATATTACTCCATAATCAGTTCTAATGTGTAAATCACAATATGCACATGCTACTATAGTTACAGAAGTAATATAATGTAAAGAAAGTAAACAACAGTAGTTAACTCATGCATTCGAATCATATCATAACAGGTATGTAAATATGCAAATTGTGAGTGGAATACTCACCTCGAATTCTGAAATTATAACCTTCAAGTGAGAGATCAGAGATTAAGACCAAAATCACCTAAACCAGCTTTAAAACATGTATAGACCATAAGAAGTAATTCCAAAAGATCAAAGTCGAAACGAAGTCAAAACAGGGAATTCTGTTGTCACTAGCACCTTTGGTCGATGGTCCTTGGTTGATGGGATCGACCAAGAGGATCGACCAAACAGACACAATACAGACAGAATACACTAAATTGGTCATAACTTCTTTGTTTGAAGCCCGATTACTCCAAAATTTGAAGGGAAGTTCCACAAAAACATACTAAGACCATCTATGAAGGTCTAAACATCTAAAAAGGTCAAAGGAATAGAATTCTAATAAAACCCTTATTAGGCTAAAACCGCAAATCAAGGATAATCCAAATCACAGGAAACAATAATGGAACATTCCTGAGTCATAAATCCAGAAATGACTCAATTATTCTTAGAAGTGAATAATAGAGAACTTTAGACTAGAAACATGAATAATGAAGCATAATATGTTGTTGAATAATACACAATAATTATTACTTAACAAACATAACTTAATGCAATAAAGGAGATGCATAATACACAACAAGAAAGTGAAACAAAGTGAACTTCATTAATTTCTAGGAAATTTTTACAAGAATTACATATGTGAAAGCATAAAAGAAAATCCTAGTACAATTTATCTACGAGACCATCTCTGATCTCTGAGAGCCCTGACATCCTCCACGACCTGTGTCAATTGAGCCTCCATCCTCTCCTATCTGACCTCCATCCTCTCCAGAATAGAAGTCATAGTAAGCATCTGAGCATACATATCCAATGCCTCAGGAGCTGTATGTGATGGACCTCCAATCTAGAAGTGTGATACGGGAATCTCATGATGACCTGGATCAGCCTCGCGCATCTTTGCATCCTCTCTTTCTTGGTCATCACTATCTGGACCAGCATCCTCCTCGTCCTCTGTCCTGGTCATCATCATCCTCATCCTCATCATTATCATCATCCTCGCCCTCAGATCTCACAACATGACTAAGCTGCATCTGTCTGATGGTCCTACCTCTGATGTCATACCCCAGCTCTCGAGTACACACTTCTATGTCCTCCAATCTCACTCGGAAGTGCCTAAAGACTAGTGTTAAAAGCCGACTGAAGCAAAGGTTCCGCACTCCAGGATGCTCTACTATATCTATCATGGCATTCTGGATAATAAAGGACAAGTCAATCTCGAACCCCATGTAGATGCGATAGATCACCAACGCCTCCATCATTGATACCTTGTGGTGATGTCCGGCTTTCGGTATGATGTTTTGGCCCACAATGCGACCGATTCCATGGACTATAACACCTTGTGTCATCCCAAAGAGTAGAACAAATCTCATGAAGCTCGTAGGGAAGTAGAAAAGAGTCTACCTCGGCACCCATAGGTATCCATATACGCTCATTTGGATAGTATGGTACCTAGAAGATGTGTGACAGTGTGCTGGTGGAGAATCTAATCCGTGTCTCCTGGATCTGACTCTTGATAACTAGTTTAAGGTGATCCATAATCCTGCCCTCGCGGAAGTAGGACATGTTGCTAAAGAACAGCCCCACTAACTCCGGATAGACCGGAAGATCCTCAGTGAATAGATGCGTCCACTGCATAGTATCAAACTGCTGATGGATCCTGAATGTCCTGCGTAATCATAGTACACGACCATACTCTATGCGATAGTGCTCGAAGTAGGCCTCATACAGAAACTTTGCCTTAGGTGTGACAAATCGAACCCCACGAATGACCTCCTCCCGTGGCTCAAGGAGTGGTGCTCGACCTCTACCCCTGCCTCTCCTACCACCTACCTGTCGTCCTCGTGGTGGCATAGTGTATGTATCTGTTGAGAAGACAAATGAAGTTTGATGTTAGTGCTTTTTGCAGCAAAATTCAGCAAGAATGGCGTTTTCTTAATTTTTCAAAAAATTTTTATTTTGGTGAAATTGTGAATCAAACATACTACCATGTGCATAATACTTGGAATAACATGTTCTGATGGTTTATTTCGAGAAAATCCCTCAAAATTATGGTGTAAATGAGAAAATTCAGCAAGAAAAGATAGGGGATTTTCAATTTATGTCAAAAATTGGATTTTTGGAAATTAAGAAATTGGTTCAATTGAATCACATGCACACATATACCATATCATTTCAAACATGTAGAAAGTGGTTTGGTGTCAAAATTACTTATGGTTTGAAAATGATTGAAATTTTTCAAAAAGAGGATTTTTGTGGTGTGAATAGTGAAAATAGAGCATGAAATGGATAAAACTTGTTGTAGAAGCATGGCATTGTGTTAAAATTATATGGAGCATGTTTCTAAGTGTTCCTAGACATAATATCTAACTATTGCAACAAGTATTTCATGGTTTTGGATGAATGCAAGCTAAGACTTGAAGCTTTTGAGAGAAGGAATAGTGTATACCTTGGGTTGAAGATCAATGTATGCAATGGAGTTGTTGTTGAAGCTCTAAGTGACCTTGGATGGCCTTTAAAAATCTTGGAAGACTTTTCCCCAAAGCTCTCTCATAAGTCTTTGTGTGTTTGAATGTGTTTTGATTTGAAGAAATGAGACTTTAAGCTGAGATTCACGCACCTGTTTGCATGGGTCGACTGCTTGGGTAGACTGGGTCAATCAACCCAGCCAAATGCGGAAAGATTGGCTAAAACTCCCCACACTAGAATGATGGAGAATTTTCTTAAGTTGCAAGTGCCAATTTTTATAGGTGTTTCGAAGGACACTCATTTTCCGAACAAGTGGATGCGGGAACTAGAGTAGGTTTTTCACAATCTACAGTGTTCTGAAGCTCAGAAGTTCTCTTTGCTGAGCAGCTCCAGCATGAAGCTGATGCCTGTTGGAACTCCACCCGCCTGATACTTGAAGATTTGCATGCTGGTGTGGTTACTTGGGAATTATTCAAAGAAGCATTTTGTAAGAACTATTTCCCAGAAGCTGTGAAAGATGCTAAGGAAGCCGAGTTCATGGCTCTTGTTCAAGGACCTCTATCTGTGCTGGAATACCAGTAGAAGTTGGAAGAACTCTTCTTCTTTGCCCCTAAATTTATGAGACCTGACCGTGCAAAGGCGAAGAAATTCTTCAAGGGATTGCGACCTACAATCAAGCCATATCTCAATATTCTCCCCATAGAGAGCTATGCTCAAGTGGTTCAAAATTTGAAGAAGTTGGAAGAGATTGGGAAGGAAAGTGCTCGTGTGCAGAGGCCGTGGTAGCATAGAAACCCTGGCATGGTTGATAGAACTAAAAGAAGATTCACTCGACCTACACCCTACCCTACTCCTACCTTTTAGCTTAGGAGTGTAAGCCATAGTTCAGGATATACACAGGCCGGTCAGCAAAATCAGTTCAATGGGAACAAACAAGTAGTGAATGTTCCGGTTACTAGACCTGTGAATGCAAATCCTAGACCAGTGAATCAGAAGCCTCCAGTGGCAGTACCTCTAGTTATGCCTAGGGATCCCGTTTGCTTTTTCTGTAAGCAGACCGGACACTTTGCTCATACTTGCTCTTGGAAGACAAATTAGTCATCTGCGCTGGTAGGGAAAAGTGCTCCTACCCCTCCGTCTGGAAGAGTGTTTAGTATATCTGGTCCCTTTCAACCAAAATGTGAACCATGAAGTTGTGACAGGTACATTGTTAGTCACTTCTATACCTGCATTTGTGTTGTTTGATATAGGTGCATCTCATTCGTTCATTTCATCTGCATTTGTTAGAAAGACTGACTTGACACCCAAGAACTTATCTAGTTATTTGATGATTATTAATCCTATTTGATCTATGTGAAACTAGATAAAGTGTTAGAAGAATGTCCCGTCTTTGTTTGTGAAAAGAATATGAAAGCCAATTTAGTGCTCCTTGATATGAAGGACTTTGATATTATTCTAGGAATAGATTGGTTGATAGCCAAAAACCTGTGATTCTTTGTTCTTCAAGGAAGATCCAATTTTAGATTGGTGGAAATTCAGTTTTTGAATTTCAAGGTGAGAAAGGAAGGGTTAGTAAGAAGACTTTGACCGCATTGATGCAAGTCTATGCATTAGTGGAAAGTGCTTCACCTAGAAGCAAGGTCAAGGAAGAGAAGAAGCTTGAGGAAGTCAAGGTAGTTTGTGATTTCATGGATGTTTTTCCAGATGACTTGTCAAGATTGCCTACTGATAGAGACTTGGAGTTTTCAATTGAGTTAATTCCAAGAGCTACTCCAGTATCTAAAGCCCCGTATAGAATGGCACCTACCAAACTGAAAGAACTACAGAACCAGCTAGATGAGCTCTTAGAAAGAGGTTTTATAAGCCTAGTGTATCACCTTGGGGAGCTCTGGTCCTGTTTATGAAGAAGAAAGATGGTAGCATGCATCTATGCATTGATTACTGGGTGTTGAACAAGCTGACCATAAAGAATAGATATCCGCTGCAAAAGATTGATGACCTCTTCAATCAGTTGAAAGGTGCAGCCGTGTTCTCAAAGACTGACTTCAGGTCTAGATATCACCAGCTTAAGGTGAAGCCTAGTGACATTTTCAAGACAGCCTTCAGAACAAGATATGGTCATTATGAGTTTAGAGTTTTGCCTTTTGGTTTGACTAATGCTCCTGCTATTTTTATGGATCTTATGAATCAGTTTTTCATGATGTACTTGATAAGTTTGTGATCATCTTCATTGATGACATCTTGATTTACTCGAGGAATGAAGAAGAGCATGTGAGACGTCTCAGTTTCACCTTGCAAAGGTTGAGAGAAAATAAGCTTTATGCCAATTTTAGCAAGTGTGATTTTGGTGCGTCTGCACGGAGAGCCTGTGAGTATTGTTTTTGGCAGAGGCCCTAGGTTCACCTCAAGGTTTTGGAATAGTTTGCAGAAACCCTTGGGAACCCAGTTAAACTTGAGTACTACTCGTCATCCACAGTCTGATGGACAATTTGAGCGGACAATTCAGATTTTTGAAGATATGCTTAGATCTTGTGTGGTTGATATGGGTGGCAACTAGGATGAACACTTAGCTTTGGTTGAGTTTGCCTATAACAATAGTTATCAAGCAACAATAGGCATGGCTCCACTCAAGGCTTTGTATGGAAACACTTGTAGGACACCCTTGTATTAGACTGAGACTGGTGAAAGAAAAGTGTTAGGCCCGGAGATGATTGGAGCTACAAGTGCAATGGTGGATATGATAAGAGAAAGGATCAAGTCTGCTCAGTCAAGACAGAAATCTTATACGGATAAAAGAAGAACCGACTTAAAATTTCAAGAGAAAGTTTTTCTAAAATAGTCACCTATGAAAGGTGTAATGAGATTCAATGTTAAAGGAAAGCTTAGCCCTCAGTTCATCAAACCTTATAAAGTTCTTGAGAGGGTTGGACCTGTTGCTTACCATTTGGCCTTACCTCCGTCTCTTGCAATAGTTCATAATGTGTTTCATGTATCGATGCTTCGGAAATACATATAGAATCTAGAACACATACTACAGGGAGAACCTGAAGGACTTAGTGCAGATCTTTCTTACAATGAAGAGCCATCCGAAATCCTAGACAAAAAGGACAAACAGTTGCGGAATCGAACCATTCCCTTGGTAAAGATTCGGTGGAAGAACCACACCCCTGAAGAAGCTTCTTGGGAGAAGGAAGAAGACATGAAGGAGAAGTTTCCTCATCTTTTTGGAAGCCCACATATGCTTGCAATTTCGAGGATGAAATTTCTTTTAAGGAGGGGAGAATGTGAAATCTAGCCCTAACCCTAACCTGGAAACCCTATTGTTTGTCGGTCCGAAGACCCGAAGTGAAGGTAGAAGACAACTATGGGCCATCTCAATGGAAGACATGGTGTTTGACCCGAAATCCATGGAGATTGATGATGGAGTTCCATACTTGGAAACCTTGTTAGAGTTGGAGAAGAAACTGCACCTTGATGAAGAAGAGCTTGGTTGATGGACTTAAAGCCTAGTTGGACATGGTTTGAAGGTATCCCTCTATGCTAGGTGAGTTGCTTATTGACTTGGGAGAAGCCCCACTAAAAATGATGAGGTCTGGTGCTTAAATTCCCTGACTTGGGCTTGCTGACAACCTGGGTCGATTGCTTGGGTTGACTGGGCCAATCGACCCAGCCTATCGACCCACAATGTCAAGATTTGATTTTGATCTTCTGATTTAGGGTTTTGATCCCCTATTTAATAGGATTATGTGGTTTTCAGCCACACTTGCTTCTAAAACCTCTTGGAGAACGTGGGAAACCTCTCTCAAGCCCTCTCTTTGGTGTTATGAAAGATCCATTGCGAATTCTCAAGTTCTTTGGCGATTATTCCTCATTAAGGTCTGTAATCTCTCTTAATCTTCTATTGATTTACTCTTATGTAGATTTCTTCTCATCACTGTGATTATGAAGATGGTTTTGTATCCTTTCAAACACCTCTTCTTCAATCTCTGTAGTTGTGAGTGAATCTCCAATCACTCCAATGCTCCTATGATCTACACAACTGAATCCTATGAAGAGATCTTATGAAATCTTTATGAAGGTGTGATCATTCTAGTGTTTTTGATTTTGAAGCATGTTAGATTCATTCTTATATTAGTTTCTTTCATTGATCTACTGTTGTTAATCTTCTAGATTGAATTCTCATTCTCTCTAGCCTCTCCGTTGAATCCATAGACTATTTTCTCTAAAAACCCTATTTTTGATTAAATTAGAATTCCATTTTTTTTATCATTGTTGATGTCTAAGCTATGCTAGTTAATCTTATATTACTGTTCCTTAGGTTCCTTTGAATTTTCGAAGTGTTTTGAATCCGAGAAGACGAACTTCAGATCAAAATTTAGAATTTTGTTTCGTACTATTCATTGGATCGACTGCCTGGGTCAACTGGACCAATCGACCCAGCTTATCAGCCCAAGCTAACAATAATTGATTTCTTCATCTGTTTTGATCCGTTTGACTTCTAATCTTCTAGGATTTGTTCTTAATGATTGAATTATGCTTGTTTAGGTTTTATTTACTAACCTAGGACCTATCCTCTTTGTTCCTCTGGAAATCTTCGAAGTTATTTAAGGTAAGGATGGTTGATTCTCTAATAACCTAGAATGCATGATCTTTGGTTTATGATTCGGATTTGCATGATCATACTACTGTTGTCTTAATTTTCTTATAATTATATTATTGTTATAATTTCTTCATCTATAGTAGGTCTTGTTCATGTAATTCTTTTATTGAATTGATCATGTATGAATGATTATCTTTCTATGTATTGAATCATCAGTTGTGTATGTGAATGACTGATTTTGGGAATGAGATTGCTTAAGTATAATTTGGGAATGGGGAATGTCCTTTTGATGTTTCTGTGCTTGGACATACATTTTCTTTGGTGCCCCCTGACTCTTTCCCAAATTATTGGTTGACATACTTAGGGCTTGTCTAGTGGTGTTTGGCTAGGATGTCCCTGTTATATCAGATCCAATTCAGAAGGGTATTGAGACCGAGTAACCCATGGCAACAATGGGGGTTTGTGAGTGCTCAAGACCGGTAACCAACCCGTGAGAGGACATGAATCACATTGTGAGGGGACATTCATTGGTAGGGTTGCAGTAGTAGACTTGGGCTCATGGGCTCTCAAGACAGCTAACCAACCCGTGAGAGGATGTGAGAGCTTTTCGTTTACTATTTGTGGATGACCAATAGGGTTGACGAGTCCATAATCCAGTTGGTTGTAGTCATAGGATACGCTGACTCTAGTGAGAAGGATACCGGAAAGGATCGCGAGAGGCGAGGAATAGAAGTATCTGACTCTAAGTTGATATAACTAAGAAGAAGACTTGCATTGGGCTAAGTTTAACCTTGACATGTGCCAATACTCAGACCAATGGTGATGTGAGAGAATGGTGACCTAAACCCTAGCCAAGGAATGTCTGCGAGGGATGCAGGACCCAATTACCACCGGAGAACCAAAAATACCGAGATGGTTGAGGGAAAGTGATTTGAGACCTTCCCAGAGGAGTATGGTGCTATGGTTTAAAGCATGTCTGCCAATAGAGACTAGCATACATAGAATTAGAATCATACATGCATTGTCTATTTCATATTATTTTGCATTCTTTATGATTTGCTATCATGTCTTATTATGTTATTATGGAATGAACTGCCTTGCTGAGTTCTTTTGAACTCACTTCTTTTTGAAAACATCTTTGTTAGACTTATCTGCAGGTACAAATGACTATAAAGGTGAATACTATGAAGCCCAACCGGATGACGCATACTACGTTCAAGGTGCTGGCTACGGTGACTATGACGGTGAAAAATATCATGGTGACGGAGTATCATACTAGGATTAGTCGCACCCAAGAGCTAATTCAGCATTATCTAGATACTGAGACTTCTTTTTTTTTAAGAAGTGTTCTCTATAGGCTTGAAGAGACACTAGTTTAGTTTTGATTACTTCTTTTCTATTCTTTTTATTTTGGGAATCGGTTGTAATCCTTCTTTATAGTTTCGAGCTACATTTTCGCTGTGACTGTAGAGTGATTTTTTGCTACACTCTACATTTGATTATTATATTGGTATCATTCTTTTTCCACACTTTGATTATATTATATTCTTTTGAATCTTATCTTGATCTTTCACTTAATGTAGTTTAACATTGATTTAGTCTTGTTCTTGATTATATTATTGTAAATGTGGGAGGTTGATTTCCTTGATACTTGATCTTCGGAATTTGTGGATCACACACTCAAGTTTGTCGGATAGGGTACCAACTGCACTTGCCAAGCATTGCCTTAGCATAGATACATGGAAAACATCATGCACACCAGCAAGAGACAGAGGCAGAGCCAACCGATAAGCTACTGGTCCAACTTTTTCAATAATCTCAAAGGGACCAATATACCTAGGGCTGAGCTTTCCTTTGATATTAAAACGCATGACTCCTTTCATCGGCAAAACTTTCAAAAACGCAGACTCTCCAACTTGAAACTCAAGGTCAGACCTTCTTTTATCCGCATAAGACTTTTGTCGAGACTGAGCAGTTTTGATCATTTCTCTAATCATAGCCACCATGGTACCGGTAGTTTCGATTAGATCAGGGCCAAGAACACGCATTTCCCCAACTTCGTCCCAATACAGAGGAGTTCTACAAGTCTTCCCATACATAGCTTTAAACGAGGCCATTCCAATGGTAGACTGATAACTGTTATTGTAAGCAAACTCCACCAAGGCCAGGTGGTCATCCCAGTTACCACTTATATCTATGACACACGCTCTAAGCATATCTTCCAAAATCTGTATGGTTCTTTCCGATTGGCCATCGGTCTTAGGATGGTGAGCAGTACTCAAATTCAGCTAAGTACCCAGAGCTTTCTGCAAACTATTCCAGAAACGCGAAGTAAACCTCGGGTCTCTATCTGACACAATGCTAACAGGAACACCATGCAGTCTCACCACATTATCAACATAAAGTCGGGCCAACTTATCCATAGAATAGGTGATCTTCATCGAAATGAAGTGTGCCGATTTGGTTAATCGATCCACTACCACCCACACTGAGTCATTCCCTTTGCTAGATCGGGGTAGACCGGTGACAAAGTCCATAGCAATGTCTTCCCACTTCCAACTAGGTACTGGAAGAGGTTGCAGAAGACCAAACGAAGGCTGCCGGACAGCTTTCACACGTTGACAAGTTCCACACTTAGCAATGAAGTCTTCTACATCATTCTTCATGCCAGTCTACCAAAAATATCCTTTCATATCATGGTACATCTTCACACTTCCGGTATGAATAGTAAAGATGGACTGATGAGCATCAGTCAAGATTTCATTTCTGAGGTCTTCAACAGCAGGAACACAAACTCTTTCACTAAAAACAAGAGCACCATCAAAGGCTAGGGAGAAATCTTCCACGTCCTTAGTCTTCGAAGTCATCAAGTCAATCTTCTTCTTCAATTCCGGATCAGTCGACTGCAAAACAACAATTCGGTCTCTCAAACTTGGTCGAACGGACACAGCTGACAAAATAGCACCGAAACCTTCTGACAACATCTCAAGTCCAAATCTAACAATGGAGAACAACTAGGGCTTACTGAGAGATGTCAGAACCACACTTCCTCGATTACTCTTTCCACTTAAGGCATCAAGCAACCACATTAGCTTTTCTTGGATGATACTAAATATCACAATCATAGTCCTTCACCAGTTCCAGCCATCTTCTCTATCTCATATTCAACTCCTTTTGAGTAAAGAAATACTTAAGACTCTTGTGGTCGGTGAAAATCGATATCTTTTCACCATAAAGACAGTGACGCCAGATCTTCAGAGCAAAAACCACAACTGCCAATTCCAAGTCATGAGTAGGATAGTTATGCTCGTAGTTCTTCAACTGCCTAAAAGCATAAGCTACAACCTTCCCATGCTGCATCAAAACGCAACCCAAACCAACTTTAGAGGCATCGGTATACACTGTCAAACCTCCAGAGTCATCTGGTATCGTCAACACAGGAGCGTTAGTCAACCTTTTCTTGAGTTCTTAGAAACTCTTTTCACAGGCTTCATTCCACTCAAACTTGACTCCTTTTCTGGTAAGCTTTGTCATAGGTGCTGAGAGTTTAGAGAAATTCTCAATGAAGCGCCTATAATATCCCGCCATACCAAGAAAACTTCGAATCTCAGTGACTAACTTAGGTCGGTCCCAATCGGCAACAGCTTGAACCTTTGCAGGGTCAACCTTAATACCGTCGGCAGAAACAATTTGTCCAAAGAACATAACTTTAGGTAACCAAAAGTCACATTTACTGAACTTGGCAAACAACTTCTTCTCTCTCAAACGCTGCAGAGCAAAACTCAAATGCACAACATGTTCTTCTTCGCTCTTTGAATAAATCAGAATGTCATCAATAAATACAATGATAAACTTATCTAAGAAATCCCGAAATACTCGGTTCATCAGATCCATGAATGTTGCTGGTGCATTAGTAAGACCAAAAGGCATAACTCAGAATTCATAATGCCCATATCTAGTCCTAAATGCAGTCCTGCAGACATCACTGGACTTTACTCTTAACTGATGATACCCAGATCTCAGATCGATCTTCGAGAACATAGAGGCACCTTTCAAGTGATCAAACAAGTCGTCGATCCTAGGAAGAGGATATTTATTTTTAATCGTCAACTTGTTCAGTTCCCGATAGTCTATGCACATTCGCATACTACCGTCCTTCTTCTTCACGAACAACACTAGGGCTCCCCAAGGCAAAACACTGGGTTGGATAAACCCTTTCCTTGACAAATCATTTAACTAAGTCTGAAGTTCCTTCAACTCAGTCGGAGCCATCTGATACGGAGCTTTCGACACAGGAGTTGCTCCAGGAATTAGATCAATTGAAAACTCTAACTCCCTCTCTAGAGGCAAACCAGACAAATCATCAGGGAAAACATCAGGAAAGTCCCTGACAACTTCAATATCAGACAACTGTTTCACACCTTCCGAGACATCCACAGAAGAGGAAAGAAGTCCAACATCTTTAGTCCACTGCCTGACTTTCACAGTCACAGCCACAATCTCCTTGCTCAACTTCTCTTGACTACCTTGATACTCAAACAGACTATCATCCTTCGGATGAAATAGTACCTTCCTTTCCAAGCAAAGGATAATTGCGCCGTACTTAGATAGCCAATCCATTCCAAGTATCACATCAAAATCAGACATATCCAACTTGATCAAACGGGCTTCAAGGGTTCTACCAGCAATAACAACTGAACAAGATTCAACCACTTCATCTAATCTAACAACAGATCTGGTAGGAGTACTAATAACTAGTCCTCTTTCCAACTTCGCAAGTGTAACAGGAATACAACTCACAAAAGAAGATGCTATGAATGAATGAGATGAGCCAGTATCAAATAATACGAAAGCAGAGGTAGATGGTACTGAAATAATACCTGTCACAACATCATGATCTATCTCAGATTCTGAACCAACCACACTGAACACTTTTCCAGAGGGAACATTCGAAAGGGCTTCAAAGCTGACACCTGAGAATTCGGCTTCTGAGTGCAATTACGAGAATAATGACCCGGCTTCCCACAGTTAAAGCAGATCAAATCCCTACCACTCACAGGAGCTGCTGAAGAGGGATATGCAGGTCTCTGGTTATTAACCACTGGACGAGGGTTAGCATATATCGGTCCAGTACCCTGACTACCTGCAACAGGACGCACTGGTGCACTACTAGAACCATAGCTTGAAGTAGAGCTAAAACTGGAACTAGCTCTTCTAGGCTGAAACGAAGGGGTAGTATAAGGAGCAGGCCTAGAGAATCTCCGATTACGGTCCACCAAATGATTCATGTTCACAACAGAACGCTGGACCAGATAATTCTCTCTCTCATTATCTTCTACCTTCTTTGCATTCTGTACCATCTCAGCATAATCAACAATCGGATGAATCGCCAGGTAAGTCTTCAGTGATGGCCTCAAACCTTTGAAGAACTTCTTTGCCTTCTCACAATCACCTTTGAAAGCAGCAGGGGAAAAGTAGAACAATTCTTCAAACTTCTTCTGGTACTCCAGAACAGTACTAAGTCCTTATGTGAGTGCCATAAACTCAGCTTCTTTAGCATCTCTCACAGACTCAGGAAAATAATTCTTGCAAAATGCATCCTTGAAAATTTCCCAAGTAAGAACCGGGTGCGAAACTTCCAAAATAGGTCTGGTAGCATTCCACCACGCATCAGCTTCATGCTACAGTCTCTCTTCTGCACATAGAATCTTTTGAGCTTCACTGCAACGGAGGTTGCGAAAAGCTTTTTCCATCTCTTGGATCCACTTGTTAGGGAACAATGTATACGACGAAATACCAGGTAAAGCAGGGATCTGAAGCTTCAAGAAATGCTCCATCAACATTGCATGCAGACCAGGGGGAAAACCATCCACAAAAGGACCAGCTGCAGAAGTACCAGCTCCATTAGGGTTAAGAGCTGCCTGGGTATTCTGCTGAGTAGTCGCAAAACCTTGCATCATAGTAGTAAATTGATTCTGTTGCTGATGCATCATGTTTCCCAAAATATTCATCATATCCTGGATAGAGACTACTTGCGGTGCATGCAGAGGATTTTCGCCAAGGAAGGAATTTCAACTCGGGGAGGCTCAGTTCTAGTGTTCACGATAGGTATCTCAACACGGTTCTGATCTTCTCCACCTTCTTCACCACCTTGACCATTAACAGCACGATTCCTTAATTGAACCATTCTGCGAAAAGAATTCCAGAAATTAGCAATACTAAATGATCAAGTCCGGAAAAAGATTCCACAAGTCAAAGTAACTCCACAACATGGCCAAAATTCACAAACAGAAGCAACAACAAGCACAAAGTCCAAAAAGAATCAAAACAGAGCCAAAATCCAAAGATCTGTGCAAAAGTAACTGGGCCGGTCGCTCAAATCAATCGACCGCCCCAAAATACGCTCGACAGCAACTCTTCAAATACGGTTTTGGGCCTCATTTGCACTTCTACACTTCTCAAAACAATACTAGGGCTCTAGGGATTTCGTGCTAAGGGTTAGGAAAGTATTTTGGATACTCTGTTGGCTTCAGATCTACTTCCCATGCGACTTTTACACACTACACAGGTAATCTTCTCACAAAACCCTTCATTTCCATGGTTTGCATGTAAGAAACTACAATGTGCAACTATTTCTAGGTTTTCTTTGGTGCAAAATGTCTCTTTTACTTCCCATAACATGTCTAAGCATAGATCTACTGTTCACTATGCATTTTTACACTAACAGGTAAAATCTGGACATCTCATGGCTTCTCATTTTGCATCTTTTTCGCCTAAAAACAGATTTTCTCGCTAGATGGCTGCACGCGGAGGTAGGAGAGTACCCATGCACGGCCGAGGTCGTCGTCCAGGTAGAGGTGACGCACATGACCCCGTCCATCCAGACTACTTCAGGTCACCGGAGGCAAAGGAGTTGTACTTCAGCCATTTCAGTCAGCGCCCGATCGAGTATGGTCGACCGGTAGTGACTTCAAAGGTCAAGCAGTTCCAGATCAAGAGTAGATTCGCGGCAGTGGGCTGGAGAGGTACCTTGTTCTTGAACGAGGATGCCTACCCAAAGCTAGTCAGGTTATTCTACAGCAACCTGACCTTCCACAGAGAGAGCGTGGGAGAGCATGACACTAGGCTAGTGATAGAGAGCCGGGTGAAGACTACAGACATATGCTTCACCACAGAGGAGCTGGCTCACATCCTAGACATGCCATACATCCACAGCGACAGGAGATGGTTCGAACCGGGGGCTGAGTCAAACAATGTCATCCACTGGGAGGAGAGAGCTCTCGTCTACTCGAGCATCTGCCCGAGGGAGTGCAGCAGGGTAGAGTCAATGACCGAGCTACTTCCTTCTTGCAGGATCATCTCCCGGATCATAGCACAAAACCTCCTGCCTAAGGCAGGTCACCAGAGTGAGATCTTACTAAT
Organism: Hakea prostrata; assembly: GCF_041222555.1. Lineage (NCBI taxonomy): Eukaryota > Viridiplantae > Streptophyta > Magnoliopsida > Proteales > Proteaceae > Hakea > Hakea prostrata. The sequence goes on from NW_028291129.1 coordinate 66,689, forward strand.
GCAGGCTATGATGACCTTCTCAGTGTACACCCGCTACCAGATAGACTTGGGCTACATAATCCAGAATGCCATGATCTATCGAGTAGCATATCCGAGGGGAGCGAACCTTGGATACGGGTGACTTCTGACACGGATCTTCGAGCACTTCGGGGTTGACTTAGAGGGAGAGGAGGCTATCCTGGTTGGGCATGGCTGCACGATAGGTCACAGATTGGTCGCTCAGATGCACTTACTGGGCGGACCAAACTCACCAGAGATGCCAGTCGAGCCAGAGGACATGGATGTAGAGGCTGATGATGAGGATCATGCAGATTCGCGACCACCTTCCCAGTTCGAGACAGGAGGCACATCCAGGGCTCAGGATACTTTGGAGGTCGCACTACCTTGAACTAGAGGTCTGTTCACTCAAATGGACAAATTCGAGTAGGGGCAGGTAGAGATGAGGGGCCAGATAGTAGAGTGCCTTGATATACTCCGCTAGATGAGACTAGCACCACCACCTCCACCACAGCAGTAGATAGACTTAGACTTTGATCCATTTTGATTTAGTACTGACTTAGGGTTTAGATATGTTTATTGTAGTTTTTATTTCAGCACATGTTCATTCCCTATCATTTTGTAAAGCGTAGAGTACGCTCCAAATTATGTAAAGCTTTATCTCATTAATGAAGTACAGTTAGGTTTGTTGCATTTGTATTATTATCTCTTATGCACTTTCTTGATAATTAAGATTTAAAGAAATATTTCACTTGACTTATAGTAAGTTATGCAAAAGAGAATTCATTTACTTTCTCAGTTTGTTTCTAACAAAAGATGTTCTATTATTTACTCTAGTTCTTTTGAGTCACTTCTGGATCTATGACTCAGATTGCTCATCTAACAGTTGTATAAAGTATTATTGACTTCATAAAACCTGGCTCTGATACCACTCTGTCAAACCCCACCCGCCGGTCTCGGTTACCCACCCGACAACCCGTGGGTGCGATCCGTCACAAGATCCAAGTTTTAGTCTATCAACAATATTTAAGACAAATAAAGATAATCAAGAGCAAAGACTATTCAATAACTGAATTAAATGAATTACAGGAGTCCAAAATACTCCAATGTCAATAAATAAAGGAAAGAAATAATGAATAAAATGGATAAAGGTTTCAGCAGAAGTAAACAAAAAGGTTATATCAATTTCTTCCCAGTTTCCTTTTCTAAATCTAAAAAATGTTTTCCATGGATCTCAAGGTAAGGTGTTCGCCAATTCAACTCTTTTCGCCGAGCAAACTTTCTGACCACCCTCCGCCTTTGATCATCAATAGGTGCGATAAGCGCACTCCATGCAGCTACAGGAGCTCCCACACATGCTATTTCCATCTCCCACTGACGGTGCCACATCTTCTTCATACGGGATGGTTCCTTCATAGGAAACCAGTCCATCTTCCTGTAAAGTTCCTTCTTCTATGCAGGCTAATAAACAATACAAAATAAAGACGTGAGTTCTAAAGAACTCAGTAAGAAACAATCAACATCCCATCAATATATCCAATAATGCCAAGATACATGAATAATATAAATGAATGAAAAATATGAATGATACTATGATTTCTAACTATTCAGGTCTCTAATAGTTGACATGCTTTAAGTTAGACACCAGCCCTCCTCTAGGTAAGTCTCATCACTCTGATCCGGCAAGGACTGGCTACCTCTATAGGGATCCTGGGAAAAAGGGGTTTAATAAGGTGTGGGAAGTCCACACCTGGCTCTCAATTCCATGGCTGGGGGTTAAGTCAACACTCTCTTACCACGACCATTGGTAATGAGTACTGGTGCATGTCGGGGTTTCTAATCCAATGCAAGGTCATATTGGTTACATGTCTACATGAAGTCCAGATACATCCCCTAGGCACCAACCAACTCGGTTCAGTATCCTTCGCAACCTATGAGAGAGAATCCTCACGGACTGGATAACTTTGTTGAACTCCACTCCTTAACCCTATGGTCATCCACATATTATTGGGGCCGATGCTCTCATGATTCCTCACGACACTCGGTCCTATCCTTGGACATCCATGAGCCCAACCCTAACGTATGCAACCCTACCATTTATATGACTAACAGTGGACCACCAAGTCACATCACTATCATCACGGGTCACTCGGTTTCAATCCCCCTACCGAAAGGGTAGTAGCATGTGGGGTACCTAACCATGCAATCTAGACTCTACCTAAATAATGCCATCAAATAGTAAAGACAGGTCTGGAGACATCAACAGGCATGTGTCCCCTTCCACAGCCTCCGGATATCCCTAGCTAAGATATCCCAAAGTAGATACCTCATCCATCAGAACCATATACCAACTACCATCAATCCATAACATCCATAATCAATACAATAAGTATATAAGTAAGACAAACAGCAGTAAAGTAATATGATTTCTATATAAAGCATATAAACAGCAGCATATATAAAGAAATATGATTTCAAATATACACTAGATTAACATATTATAAGTCTATTCAAGAGATAGGATGAATTGTCCTTACTTGCATATATTAAGATTGTCCGTAAAATGAAATCTGATAACAATTATATGACTTTTCTTTCAAACAGTGGTTACCTATATACAGGGTTACAGTAACATATAAGTTAAATGAATCAATTTGAATCAGAACCAAAAATCATTTGGTCTTTGTTTACCAGCCGGTCGCTTAGGTTGAGCGACCGCCACTAGTGACCGCCCCAAAAACAGTGAGTGAGTTTCAATCCGAAACTCAAGCTTCTGATTACTCAATTTCAATCCGGATTTCGAGTAATCTTGACCTAAGTCTCTAATCAAACACTCCCTAAGCCAAAAGGGGTGACAGAAAACTAACCATTACCATCAATAGATTACCCATAACCCTCCCCTTGACTGGATTAACCTTCTCACTGAAATAGGGTTTCGTTTACAGTTAATCCATCTCAAGTAGATTAAAAAGAGAGTTAAAAATATCCAAGGGGGTAATCACAAAGACGAGGGGATGGGTTAATACTAATTTAACGGACAAAGAGAGTAAAGAAACAATAATTATTTCAATACCTCACGCCAGAGAGTCAGAGAAGGAAAGGACTGATCTTCCAAGTCACTACCAGCACTTCAAAGTCTCTTTTGGATCTTCCCCGCAGCCGTCTAACCTCCCAAATAAGCAACCACGAATAAAGTATTCGTTAATTAGACGAAGGTTGCCTTTTATAGAAGTCAGGGGGCAAAATAGGGCAAAATCCCTGAAAACGGATCGGGCGGTCGCTCCAGGCGGTCGCTTGGTTTAATCAACCGCCACTAGCAACCGCCCCCGAGTAATTTGCCATACAAGGGTGCTTTTGCTAGGGGGTTGATACCCAAGGCCAACCTAGCCCTAAAGAAGAGATGGGGGAGATCTTACCTTCATTCCGAACATCCTGAACAACACCTGACTTTCAGAATTCCAAAATCCAACCAAGACAGGCTCTTCAGATAAATGATCTAGATCCATGGGTCCAGGGTATGGATCATGGGCTTCAATCCGGACACTCCACAAGTTCACCCGACTAGACCTTCGGGTTCTCGGACCTGAAATACGGATCTCGGGTTAGAAATATGGGGGTTGTTACACCACCCGCCGATCTCGGTTACCCGCCCGACAACCCATGGGAGTGATCCATCACAGGATCCCCAGTTTTAGTCTATCAACAATAATAAATACAAATATAGACATTCAAGAGCAAATAACTGTTCAATAAATGAATTAAAGAATTATAGGAGCCCAAATACTCCGATAACAATAATAAAAGGAAAGAATAATAAATAAAACGAATACGAGTTTACGGGAAGTAAACAAAAGAGTTATATCAATTTCTTTCCAGTTTCCTTTTCTAAGTTTAAATAGTGTTTTTCATGAATCTCAAGATAAGGTGTCCTCCGGTTCTTCTCCATTCGCTGAGCGAACTGTCTAACCACCTTCCGTCTCTGACCATCAATAGGTACGATAAGCGCACTCCATGCACCCGCAGGAGCTCCCGCACAGGCTATCTCCATTTCCCACTGACGGTGCCACATCCTCTTCATACGGGATGGTTCCTTCATAGGAAACCAGTCCATCTTCCTGTACAATTCCTTCTTCTGTGCAGGCTAATAAACATATACAAAATAAAGGAGTGAGTTCTAAAGAACTCAGTAAGAAACAATCATAATTCCCATCAATTATCCAACAATGCCAAATTGCATAAATAATATGAATGAATGCAAAGTATGAATGATACTATGATTTCTAACTATGCGAGTCTCTATCAGCTGACATGCTTTAAGATATACACCAGCCCTCCTCCTGGTAAGTCTCATCACTCTGATCCAACAAGGACTGGTTACCTCTGTAGGGATCTTGGAAAAAAGGGAAAGTCCACACCTGGCTCACAAACCATGGCTGGGGTTAAATCAACACTCTCTCACCACAACCATTGGTATTGAGTACTGGCGCATGTCGGGGTTTCTAATCCAATGCAAGGTCATACTGGTAACATGTCTACATGAAGTTCAGATACATCCCCTATGGCACCAACCAACTCGGGTCAGTATCCTTCGCAACCTAGGAATGAGAATCCTCACGGACTGGCTACCACTATTGGACTCCACTCCTTAACCCTATGGTCATCCACATATCATTGGGGCGGATGCTCTCATGACTCCTCACAACACTCGGTCCTTTCCTTGGACGTCCACGAGCCTAACCCTAACATATGCAACCCTACCATTTACATGACTAACAGTGGACCAACGTCACATCACTGTCATCACGGGTCACTCGGTTTCAATCCCCCTACCGAAAGGGTAGTAGCATGTGGGGTACCTAACCATGCAATTCTAGACTCTACCTAAGAATGTCATCCAATAGTCATGACAATGCTAGAGACATTAGCAGGCATGTGTCCCATACCACAGCCTTCTGATACCCCAAGCTAAGATTTCCCAAAGGAATACCTCATCTATCAGAACCATATACTATTCATCATCAGTACATAACATTCATAATCAACAAAGTATATATGTAAACAAGACAAACAGCAGTAATGTAACAAGATTAATATATAAAACATGACTACAGCAGCAAATATAAAGAATCACTAATTCTAACAGACACTGGACTAGCATGTTCAAGTCTATACATAAAGATAGGAATGAAAGTCCTTACCTGCATATAAGTAAACTGTCAAGAGATCCGTTAACTATTACAAAACTTTCTTTTCAAACAGAGTATACCTAAACACAGTGTTACAATAATATATAAGTTAATTGAATCAAGGTGGATCAAAACCAGAAGTCATTTGGTCATTGTTTACCAGCCGGTCGCTTAATTTGAGCGACCGCCACTAGTGACCGCCCCAAAAACGGAGAGTTTCAATCCGAAACTCAGGGTTCTGATCACCCGTTTTCAATCCAAATTTCGAGTGATCATGACCTAAATCTCGAATCTAATACTCCCCAAGCCAAAAGGTGAAGGAATCCTAACAATTACCATCATTGGGTTACCCAGAACTCTCCCCTTGACTAGATTATCCTTCTCACGAAAGCAGGGTTTCGTTTACGGATAATTCATCTCAAGTAGATTGGAAAGAGAGTCACAATGATCAAAGAGGGTAACCACCATGATGAGGGGATGGGTTAACAATAAAATAACAAACAAAGAGGGTAAAGAATAAAGGGTGAATTCATTATCTCACTTCAGAAAGCCAGAAAAAAGGAAGGACTGATCTCCAGGTCACTGCCAGCACTTCAGATCCACTTTCGGAACTTCCCCGCAGCCGTCTAACCTCCAAAATTAGCAACCATGAATAAATATTCGTTACTTGGACGAGGGTTACCTTTTATAGAAGTCAGGGGGCAAAATAGGGCAAAAACTCCGAAAACAGACCGGGCGATTGCTCCAAGCGGTCGCTTGGTTTGATCGACAACCACTAGCAACCGCCCCCATGTAATTTACCATACAAGGGTGCTTTTGCTAGGGGGTTGATGTTCAAGTACAACCTAGCCCTAAAGAAGAATGGGGGAGATCTTATCTTCATACCGGATATCTCCGAACAACACTTGTCTTTCAGAAGTCCAACTACCAAGCAAGGCAAGCTCTTCAGACAAGGGATCCAGATCCATGGGTTCAGGGTATGGATCATGGACTTCAATCTGGACACTCCACAAACTTACCTGACTAGACCTTCGGTTTCTCAGACCTGAAATACGGATCTCGGGTTAGAAATACGGGGGTTGTTACAGCCGGTACCCTATCTGGCATACCCGAGTGTGCGATCCACAGCCCCGAAGAACAAGTATCGAGGAAATCATCCTCCCACATATGCAATAACATAATCATGAACAGAATATAATCAAGGTATAATGATATAAACAAGAGATCCAAATAAGGAAACAAATGACAATGTGATCAGAGTGCGGAAATGAAACCAAATGTATATATAGTCAAAAATGAGTAGAGTGAGGCGGAATCTCACTCCAAAGTTACAGCGGAATATAGCTCATAAATCAAAGAGAAAATACAAATATTCTCAAAGGAAAGTAAGGAGATGATAATCAACTAAACTAAAGAGTCTTTTACTTAATAAAGAACGTCTTCATAAACATAGACTTCATCAACCAAGGACTGACGTTCCCACTCCACAATAGAGCTAATCATGGTATGTAACATGATCACACGAGGAATCATCAACGTGATCTTCATAGTTGCCAGCACCTTGCGTGTAGTACACTTCTTCAACTTGCGCTTCCTCATATTGGCCTTCATAATATTCAGTACCTGTAGAGTAATCTAACAAAAGATATTGCACAAAAAAGGAGTGAGTTCAAAAGAACTCAGCAAGGCCAGTTAATCCACAACAACATAAATAACATGATTGCACAACATAGCATGATGCAATGTGATATGAAACAGACAATGAATGTATGAATCTAACTCTATGTATGATGATCTGTATTGGTAGACATGCTTTAAGTCATAGGACCATACTTCTGTAGGAAGGTCTCAATCACACAACGTTGTTTGGTAGTGGGTCTGGCATCCCTCGGGACAATCCATGGCTGGGGTATAAGTCACAGCTCTCTCACATCACCATTGGTCTAAGTATTGGCACATGTCAAGGTAAAACCTAGCCAAATGCAAGTCACCTACTTAGTCATATCAACTCAGGTCCAAATACGTCCATTCCTCGCCCCTGGCGATCCTTTCCGGTATCCTTCACACTAGAGTCAGCATAGTCCTTAACTACGAACTCATCAACCCTACTGGTCATCCACAAATAACAGACGGGAAGCTCTCATGTCCCCTCATGGATTGGTTACCGGTCTTGAGCGCCCATGAGCCCAAGTCTACTATTTGCAACCCTACCAATAAATGGCCCCCACAATGTGATTCATGTCTTCTCACGAGTTGGTTACCGGTCTTGAACGCCCACAAATCCCCATTACTACCACGGGTCATTCGGTCTCAATACCCTTCTGAATCGGGTCTGATATGACAAGGGTATTCCTAGCCAAACACTGCTAGACAAGCCCTAGGTATGACAATCAATAATTCAAGAAAGTGTCAAAGGGAACCATTGGAAACATCCCATACTATTCCCAATGATGTCCAAGGACAATATTGTCGAAAGGACACTTCCCAATCCCAAATCATACCTAATCAAACACATTCTCAAATCAATCACAACATACACAACCAATATCTCATCACATAGAAAGATACACATAAACATGTTCAATCACATATGTAACTGATAAGAATAAGTATTCATAATTAAAAGAATAAATGAACATGATACTACTGTAGTCAAAGTACTTGCATCAGTAATAGAATAATAAGAAAATACATTTATGGTAGTGAATCTAATAGAATCCCAAAATAGAAACTAAGATTCACGCAATCTATGTAATTATGGAAATAACTGTCCTTACCTTAAATAGCTTTGACGAATATCCGAAGATCAAAGAGAGTGGTTCCAAACTTAGCAAATAAACCCTAAACAATCATAGATACATCATTAAGAAAGACGCCTAAAAGATTGAAGATCAAACGAATCAAATCGAGCAAAAAATAGAATTACTATCTAACTTGGTCGATTGGGTGGTAGCTTGGTCCAGTCGACCAAGCAATCAACCACCTGAGACAGTACAAAGCAAAAATGTGATTTTTTATCCGAAACTCAATCTACAAGATCCAAACCTCTACGAAACTTGGAGGAAACCTCTAGAACAGTAATCTAACACTAAAATAGTATAGATTAGCCACAAACAATGATCAAAAACACTACTTAATAATTTGGAATCATGACTTTCTAATTTGGTAAAATCCCTAGTTTTCAATGAAAACATGCTATGAATCCAAAGGAAAAACTAGAGATGATCAAATCTCATTCTAGTAGATGATGAGCAAGAGATCATACATGAAAACATCATGCAAAACAGATCTATCGTGCTTAAGAAATCGAATCTAGAGAGTGATCATGGTTTCATGAAGATTTCACGAGGATCACGGTGAAGATCAATGTGAATGTCATAAAACCTTAAGAATGAAAAGAGATTGTAGAAGAGATGGTTGCAAGGATGCAACATCTTCTTCTTAGTCTCAATCACAAGAATAAGATACAGTAGGAGTAGATCAATACAACATAAGAGCAATTACTAACCTTTGATTGAAGAATTGGAGATGAGAAGCTTGAAGTCTTGCAATGTTCTTCACAAACTTCAAGGAGAGGCTTTAAGAGAGTCTTCCCACGTTCTCTAAGGGTTCTAGAAACAAAGGAGGCTATGAAACTCGTACTCCTATTAAATAGAGCATCAACAGACCTAAACAGAAGATTCTGCGAGATTCTGACCTTGTTGGTTGATTGGTTGGTCGATTGGCCCAATCGACCACCCAGTCGACCAAGCCAGTCAGTAAGGTCAAGACAAGGAATTGAAGGCCCAACTCAAGTCCAAACCTAATGAGCTTCTCCCAACACAACATATGACTTACCTAGTATAGAGAAATGCCTTCGAATCATGCCTAACTATACTTCAAGTCCATCAACTAGACTCATCTTCAACAAGGTGTGGTTTCCTTTCTAGTTCTGAACAAGCTTCCAAGGATGGAACACCATCATAAACTTCCATGGGTTCTGGGTCAAACACCATGCCTTCCACTGAGATGGCCCATAGTTGGTTTCTTCCTTTACTTCGGGTCTTCAGACCTACAAACAACAGGGTTTCCAGGTCAAGGTCAGGGTTAGGATAGGGCTGGATTTCACAGCTGCCATGGGTCACTCGGTCTCAATTCCCCTCCGATAGGGTCTGATACAACAGGGTTTTCCTAGCCAAACAATGCTAGACATGCCATAAGTATGTCTACTAGTAATCAAAGAAAGTGCCAACGGGCACCATAGGAATGCGTCCCATGCCACCTCCCCTGGTGTCCAATGACAGAAATGCCAAAACGGCATTCCTCATTCCCCAATCACAACCTAACCAATCACATCATGATTCCATACATATATCCATACAAGATTCATTCACAAATACATTCATAATAAATATGTAAATCACATCATGGATAGCATACTGTAATTACAGAAGTAAAACAATATAGGAAAGGATCTAAGACATTAACTATCATATGCAAATAAAATATAACAACATATAGTATGCAATTATGTCAACTGTGAGTGAACGTACTAACCTTGTATTCACTTCATAAACTTCACGAAAGTGATCAAAGGGCAAGTCCAACATAACCCTAAACAAACATGTTTAGAACATAAGGAACATACCCTAACAATCAGAGACGAAACAGAAGCAAAATAAAGAAAAGTTGTTGTCGCTGCCAAGCTTGGTCGCTTATGCTTGGTCACTTGGAGCTACCAAAGGTCAACTAACCAAGGTGTTGCTGTACGGATAGAAACTCTAAAATTTGATCGAAAACTCATCTTCCAAGATTCGAAACACTCTAAAATTTCAAGGAAAATTCTATAAGGGTAAAAGAAGATTATCTAGCATGGTCTAAGAATCAACATGGTCAATGGAAGAAATCTAATCGGATCATAAAATAGGCTTAAACTGAAATCGATCTGTGGATTTCACAAAGAGACTAGAATGAATGGGGATTCATTCTAGAGATAAGAAAATAGTAGATCATGCTTAGAAAACAACCTAGGAATAGATCTAAAAGTTATAAATCAAAGAACTCATATTAGAATAAGATCATGGTCATCATCTAGGTTAAATACCGAAATCATATTGTATTGTCTATGGAGAGAATAGAGAAAATGGAGATTCACTCCAGGACTATGAGGATCTAAGATTAGGTCATTACAGCTGTCACATTTACTCAGCCGGTACCCTACATGGCATACCCGAGTGTGTGATCCACAACCCCGAAGACCAAGTATCGAGGTAATCAACCACCCACATAGACAATAACATAATCATGAACAATAATAATCAATGTGCAAAAGATAATCAAAAGACCCGAATAAGGAAAGAATAAATCATATATAATCAGAGTACGAAAGATAATCAAAATGTCAAATCAATAAAGTAAAGTGAGGCGGAATCCCACTCTACAACCAGCGGAAAGTAGATCACAAGTCAAAAGAAAGGTTACAACTGTTTCTAAGATAAGAAAGAAATAACAAACTAAACTAGAATCTATTCTATCTTATAGAGAATGTCTTCATAAACATAAACTTCATCAACGACGCTTAGACGTTCTCATTCCACATTAGGGCTAATCCTGGTAACAAATAAAACCACTTGAGGAATCCTCAATGTAATCTTCATGGTTGCCAGCACCTTGCGTGAAGTACGCCTCTTCAGTTTGTGCTTCCTCGAATTGACCTTCATAGTCATCAGTACCTGTGGAGTAGTCTAACAAAACATTGTACAAAAAGGAATGAGTTTCAAAGAAACTCAGTAAGGTAGTTAATCCATATCAACATAAATGGCAGGATTTCAAAGCAAAGTAAAAGGCTATATGATATGAAACACATGATGCAAATATGATTCTAACTCTATGTATGCTAGTCTCTATTGGCAGACATGCTTTAAGTCATAGCACCGTACTCCTTTAGGAAGGTCTCATCACAAAACGCCTTTTGGTAGTGGGTCCGGCATCCCTCGGGACATTCCATAGCTGGGGGTATAGGTCACCACTCTCTCACATCACCATTGGTCTAAGTACCGGCGCATGTTAGGGTAAAAGCCTTGCCAAATGCAAGTCTCCTACTCAGTTACATCAAGTCAGATCCAGATATGTCCATTCCTCACCCCTGGCGATCCTTTCCGGTATCCTTCACACTAGAGTCCTTATAGTCCCTGACTACGGACTCATCAACCCTATAGGTCATCCACATATGCTAAACGGGAAGCTCTCACGTCCTCTCATGGGTTGGTTACCGGTCTTGAGCGCCCGTGAGCCCAAGTCTATCCATATGCAACGCTACCGATAAATGGTCCCCACAATGTGATTCCTGTCCTCTCACGGGTTGGTTACCGGTCTTGAGCGCCCATGAATCCCCATTGCTACCACGGGTCGTTCGGTCTCAATACCCCTCCGATTAGGGTCTGACATAACGGGACATCCTAGCCAAACACTACTAGACAGTCCTAAATATGTCATCCAACAGTTTAGGAAGGTGTCCAGAGGGCATCTCCGGAAACATCCCATAATATTCCCGTAGTAGTCCAAGGACAGAAGTGTCAAAAGGACACCTCTCCTTTCCAAACCGTACTTATTCATACACAAACACAATTCCATTACATCACATATATGGCAGCTTCTTATATGGAAAGAAATCAATAATAACATCCAACTTGCATATAATTGGTAAGTAAATCATACATGAGTCAAGTTAACATAAACGAGTAATGCTACTGTAATCAAGACTATACAACAGTAGTATATCATTGTAAGAATCTAATTAAATAAATAAACTAACAAGATTCAAATATAGAAACTAGGATATGCAATCTATGTAGTTAAGGAAATAACCATCCTTACCTTATATAACTCGCAAAGGAATCTTATGGAATCAAGTAAGACCTTGACTAAACTTGGGAAGAAAGTCCTAAACAAGTGTATACAACATATTAGGAAGGATACCTAGAAGAAAGATATCAGAACATCCAAAACAGACCAAATATGAAGTTGATGTCTTCATTGGTCGATTGACTTGGTCTACTGCCTCAATCAACCAATGAGTCGACCAACAAAGACAGTGGCCTTCAAAAATCAGAGTTTTAAGAATATGAAACCGAATTTGGTGGTTCAAAAGGGTACTAAATGTGAAACCCAGCCCTGACCCTAATCCGGAAACTTTGTTATTTGTAGGTCCAGTGACCCGAAGTAAGGCAAGAAGTCATCTTTGGGCCATTACTGTTGAAGACTTGATGGCTGGATTGGAATCCATAAGTGTTGATGCCAGTGTTCCAATGGTGGAAACTGCACCCTGATGAAGATTGGATTAGTTGATGGTCTTGGAGTGGTCTCTATATTGATTCAAAGGCATTTCTAACTCCTAGGTATGTCACTCTAGGTGTGTGCAAAACCCCTTGATGTTTGGATTTGATCTGAGCCTTCAATTCCCTGTTTTGAAGTTGTTGTCTTGATTGGTCGACTCATTGGTCGATTGGACCAATTGACCAATTGATTCTGTTTTTGAAATTTGAATCTTGTCTCTTCTATTTAAGTCTAATCTCGGGAATACTCCGCCTCATCTGCCTCCTAAGCCTCTGGAACGAGTTAGAACCCTAATCTAACACATTCCCTTGCATTCTTTGGTGATCTAAGACTAGAAGAATTCCTCATCCTCCTACAGCAAAGGTATGATTTCACTCACTCTTTCTTCTATCTCTGATTTTCTTTCTTTAATTCTGTTCTTCGTTGAGATCAGGAAGAAGATGATGCACTCTTGCAACCATCTATTCCATGATCTCATCATGTTCTTTAAGATCCATGATCATCATCATGATCTTAACCTCAGCCAGTAGAATCTTCGAAATCCTAACCCTAATCCTTTGAAACCCTAACCTGTGTGATCGTCTGGAGAGCTTTTGGTAACCTCCCTTGTGTGAGGGAAACCTCTTGGGTAAAATTTATATGAACCTAAACTTTATTATTGAATGACCCTCCTTATTATTTTTGGCTAACAATTTACCTCCCTTCATCCAGAGCTCTCAATTATTTTCATGGGAACCAAAAAGGGTGAAACCCTAATTTCTTGGGTAAGATCAAGAACCCCTAGTTTGATCATGGTAACCCAATCAATGTGTTTTCTTTACTATATCTGTAATCTTCATATCCTAGTTCTTTAATCTTTGATTATAATATTTTTCCCTCATAATCTATGTTTAACCTAGTAGGTTAACCTTTTTGTTCCTAGATTACAACTTGGGAACTTGATTTGATTTATGAATTGATATCCTCTATACCCTAGAATACTACCATGATAATTTTCCTCTGATTTGTACCCTTTTGAACCATCAAATTCGGTTCTTGATTCTCAAAATTCAGATTCTTGTAGGCCACTGTCTGCATTGGTCGACTCATTGGTCGACTGGTCCAGTAGACCAATCAATCGACCAATGAGTACAGCAACCTCATTCTTGGTCTATTTCGATTGATTTATGATCTTTTCCTTTATGCATCCTTCCTAACATGTTGTGTGCACTTGTTTAGGACTGTCTTCTCAGGTTTAGTCAAGATCATACTTGATTCTTTAAGATCCTATCCAAGTTAGAAGGTAAGGACAGTTAATTCCTTAACTACATAGATTACTTGTTCTCTGGTTGCTACTTTATGAAACTATGAGATTACCTACTGTTGTTGTATTTTAATTCTGATCTCCTACTGTGGGAACAGTAGCACTTGTTTATATGGTCTTTTTATTATTCATGATATATGAATTACGTATTATTGCCTAATCTGATTTTTGCTTTTACATTCTCTTGTATATGATGAACTGCTGGTTGTGTATGTCTTGATTGTTCTGAGAATGTGTTTGCTTAAGTTTGGTTTGGGATTGGGGAGTATCCTTTTGATGTTTCTGTCCTTGGACATCGGAGGGAATAGTATGGGATGTTCTCCGAAGATGCCCATCGACGCTTTCCCGAATCAATGGTTGTCATACCTAGGGATGTCTAGCAATGTTTGGCTAGGATATACCCCTGTTATATCAGACCCGATTCGGAAGGGTATTGAGACCGAACGACCCGTGGTAGCAATGGGGATTCACGGGCGCTCAAGACCGGTAACCAACCCGTGAGAGGACGGGAATCACATTGTGGGGGCCATTTATTTGAGGGTTGCATATGGCTAGACTTGGGCTCATGGGCGCTCAAGACCGGTGAAATGATCCGTGAGGGGACATGAGAGCTTCCCTTTTACCATATGTGGATAACCAATAGGGTTGATGAGTCCGTAGTCAGGGACTATTAGGACTCTAGTGGAAAGGATACCGGAAAGGATCGTCAGGGACGAGGAATGGAAGTATCTGGACTTGAGTTGATGTAACTGAGTAGATGACTTGCATTGGGCTAGGCTTTTCCCTGACATGCGCCGGTACTTATGCCAAATGGTTGTGAGAGAGTGTGTTGACTTAACCCCCTGCCATGGTTTGTCCTGAGGGATGCAGGACCCATTACCAACCGGCTGCCCAAGATATCTTAAATGGTTGAGGGAACCCAAGATATCTTATATGGTTGAGGGTGTGAGCGGACTTTCCCTAAGAAGTACGGTGCTATGACTTAAAGCATGTCTGCCATAGAGACCAGCATGCATAGAGTTTAGATGCATTCATACCTTATCTATTTCATACTGCATTGCATCATGTTATGTTTTGCCACATGTTATCTATGATGTTATGGATTAACTACCTTACTGAGTTTCTTCGAAACTCATTCCTTTTTGTATATTCTTTGTTTAGATTATCCTACAAGTACAGATTATTATGACGAGCAGTACAGTGAAGCGCAAGCCGATGAAGCGTATTACACGCAAGGTGCTGGCGACGATCAAGATTACTCTGATGATCCCCCGGCGGATCAAGCTGCATACTACTTTTGAAAACAGCATAGAGTTAGAACGGATTCATTGGATTGACGAAGTCCATACTTATGAAGACGTTATCTATAAACTAGAAGACGCTTGATCTTAGTTTATTTCTTAGTACATTTGTTTCAATTGTATTTTCTTTTGCCTTTCATACTGCGTTCTACTATATTGGTGGAGTGAGTTTCCATCTCACTTTACTCCTTGTGATATCACTGGATATCTGGTATCTTTTCCGCACTCTGATTATCCATTATTGTTTTGAACCTTTGTTTATAATATTAAACCTTGATTATTTCCTGTTTATGATTATGTTATTGTATATGTGGGAGGATGATTTCCTAGATACTTGATCTTCGGGGCTATGGATCACACTCTCGGGTATGCTAGTTAGGGTACCGGCTGGGAGAATGTGACATTAAATAAGAGGGAAACTACAATGGCAGCATACTAGTATATAGAGGACTCCAAAACACTAATCAAATCAAGTCTTCAAGTTACAAATTAGGAAACAAAAAGTTACCATAATTAGATCAATCATGGTTCTTGAAGAATTCTTAGTAAAAATCATGGACAAGAACAATAAGATGATGGATAACAGATTGTGAATAAGAAATCATGAAAAACATGCATAGATCTTCAAGAAAATTAGATCTAAGACTGAGGAACAACAATCTAAATAAGGAAAATGAATACAAGTTTTCCTTCAAAAGCGAGTGATGATCTTGATGAAGATCATCAACCAAGCTTTAGATCCTTAGGAAAAGAGAGGGAATGAGTATAATGATAGTTGCAACAGAGATAAAACATAGATAAAACATCACTACTACTGTCCTCAATCAGAAAAGGAAAGAAAAGTAACGAAGAATCAAAGATGAAACACAGAAGAGGATGATCACATACCTTTTTGTGTAGAAGCACGAGTTTTGACGAAGATCCGTCAAGATAATCACCAAGGATGCAAGGGAGATGACTTGCAGAGGTCTCTGGTACGTTCCAAGGAGTTTGGAGGCAGCAAATACGAAGTAGACTCAAGATTGGACTTAAATAGAGCAAGCAAGACCTAATTAGCAAAAACAGAACCCATTGGTCGACTGGATTGGTCGACTGGTTCAGTCAACCAATTAGAACAGCAAGACCAAAACAGGGAAATGAAGGCTCAGATCAAATCCAAACATCAAGGGGTTTTGCACACACACCAAGTGACTTACCTAGCAGGTAGAAATGCCTTCGAACCATGACAGAGAGCACTCCAAGTCCATCAACTAATTTGATCTTCATCAGGATGCAGTTTCCATAAATGGAACACTGACATCAACACTCATGGATTCCAAGCTAGCCACCAAGTCTTCCATTGGGATGGCCCATAGCTGACTTCTTACTTTACTTCGAGTTGTCGGACCTACAAACAACAGGGTTTTTGGGTCAAGGTTACGGCTGGGTTTTGCAACAGCAGCATCTTCCTTGTACAAGAAGATAGGGCTGGGTCAACGGGTTGAAATAGATGAGAGAGATAGATCTAGAGAGAAACAGATCGATTACTAACCTTGTACAAGAAGATTCAACGGAGAAACTTCGACGGATGCTTGGGGATCTTCCTTGGCTTTGAAGAGGAGGTTCTAAGGTTCTTCCCACATTCTAAGGTTCTTCCTTAGCTCAGCTAGTTAAACGATGGTATGTTTTTAGGGATGTAAATCAATAGTCAAAAATTCGAATTCGATTTGTATTGGTATTCATTAAAGAGCATTCATATTCGATTTATTTTATTTGGATTAGAATTCGGAAGATTCGATTGATAATTGAATTCGAATTCAAATATGTCAATTTTAAGTCAAATATTATCCTATTCGATTAGATATTTGACAGATACTATTCGTGCCCAATATCTGTATTTGATTAGAGTTTAATTTTGGAGAGTACATCATTATTTCTTCATTAATAGTAACTAATTACATTAAGCTACTAATAGTTACTCTAATCAGATATCGAATATTTGGACTACATTCATATATATCAAATTACTTTGAATTCGGATTGGATACAACAACAACAATAACCTTTTCCCACTAATGGTCCCTGTTCTTCCCCACTTTTCAGCCTCTATCGCCTACTACTACCTTTCTCCCCTTCTCCTGTTTCTTGGTCTACCCCTGTCTTTGTTCCTTCTTGGTTATCCTTCTCCCTTTTAGGTTCTTCTCGTCCCCTCACTTTCTTGCTTTCTTTGACTCCCGCCCTTTTGTTTTTTTTTTTTGTTTTGCTCTCCTCTTCTCCTCTTTCTCTGGTTTTTTTTTTTTTCTCGTTTCTGTGTGTTTTTTTCTTTGTTTTGGTGTTGGGTCCTTTTTCCTTTTTTTCTTTGGGACCTCTCTTCTATCCCTCTTTTTTTGTTGACCTGGTCCTATCCTGTCTCTTTTCTTTCCCCTTCTCTCTCCTTCTGTTCTGTTTTTTGTCTCTGTTTGCTTTTGTTGCTCTCTTGTTCTTTTGGTTTTCCTTGGGTTCTTCCTTCTCCCTCCCGGGCCTCTCTTGTGTCTTTGGTTTTCTCCTTCCTCTGTTGGGCTTGTTGCCCTTGTTCCCTGTTTCGTTCTTCTTTGTCCCCCCTTTCTCCTGTCCGCCTTCTTCCTTCTTTCTCTTTTCTTCCCTTCTTTTCTCTGTCTTGTTCGCTCTGGGCTCTATCTGTTTTTTGGTCTTCCTTGGGTCTTTCCTACATTCTCTTCCTTTCTGTCTCCTTTGTTGCCTCCGTTGTGATCTTCCCGCTCCCTTGGTTTCCGTCTTTTGTGTCTCGGGTTTTTATTCTCTCTTTTTGTTGCTCATCTTTTGCCTCTATGTTTTCACTTTGATATCTCCTTTTTTTTGTTTGACCACACCTTCTCCTCCATCTCGGCTTTTCCCGTGCTCTATCTTTTCACTTGTCCCACTGTCCATGGGTTCTGCTCTTCCATCTTCTTGGGATTTCATCGGACCTTGTGTTTGCGGTTTCATCCTCCTTGCTTCTTTTCTTGGCTCGTTCTCCGTTGTTCGGCTGCCTTGGTGGTGTTCGTCCCTGTGCTTGGTGCTCATTTAGTCTAGGTGGTTTCCATCTTTTCTTATATCCTCCTCAAACTATACTTTACCATCTCCATTTTTTACATCTAACATGGTAGATCTCTACTCTTCCTATCCCTCATCTTAGTATCTTTTAGTTTTTCCCTTCCTTTGTGCCCACTTTTGTTACTCTTATCTTCCTTTCCTTGCTTTTCCCTTTTCTTGCTTCATTTCTATCTACTGTCCTTTGAGTCCTCACATCCTTAGTTCTTTGCATGTCTTCTAGCTTTTTTATTCCTTGGCGTTGCCTCCTCCCCCCCCGTCTCTCTTAGTGGATCTTTCCTTTTGTTCACCTGCATCTTTGCCACTTTCTTTACCTGCATCTCATTCCACATTGCATTGGTTCCCCTTTTCCCATTTTCCTTGTTTGCTCTTCATTATGGGATTTGGTACTCTCCTTTCTTCCACCATCTTATTCGGGTGTTTACCTTGGCCTTTTTGTGTTTTGGGCTCACTTCCGCCCAGTCTATGTTGTGCGTTGCTTTCCCCGGTTCCCTTGCTCCTTGCACAACAATCTATCGTCCTTCTAGTTAGGAAGAATCTTTTGGCTTCTATGCTGTCCACTTTTGAAAGTAATTAAATGCTCATCTCTCTTTTGAAGTAAGTATTTATAATAGATAGATCAAAAGCGTAGCAAAATCCAAAATTGAAATCCCTCGTCATTCCTTTCTCCAAAACCATAACCTCCATGAACACTCTCATATCCTCTTTGATCTTTTCCAATATGTCCATTTAAATCACCTCCTATGATAATCTTTTCTCCTTGCGAATTCCTTGCGTAATCCACCCTATTTCCCCAAAATTCTGCTTTAGACTTTCATCTAGTCCTACTTGAGGTGCATATGCACAAATTATATTCTGAACTCTTTCTCCATTACAAGCTTGATAGCAATAATCCTATCACCCACTCTTTTAACATCCACCACATCATTTTTAAATCTTTATCCACTATTATACCCACTCCATTTTTATTTGTTTTATCCCCGATACCAAAGTTTAAAGTCATCAAACTCTTTGGCTTTTTACCCCTCCATCTAGTCTCTTGAATGCAAGCTACATTAATCCTTCTTCTCCTCATAACATCTATCAATTCTAAGCTCTTACCGGTTAGAGATCCTATGTTCCAAGATGCCAATCTAATCCTACGCTTATGCTTATGGACTAGCTTCTTTACCCGCACTCGTCCGCGCGGAACCCTTGCCTACTTATCACCGCATCCGGGCGCCGTGCGCGCGTCGCTCCGGGGACGCCCTGCTAACCCTTGCCCACTTATCACTACACCCGGGCCATAGTGTGCGCGTCGCTTCTTTTGTCGGGGAACGCCCTGCTAGCTTTTATCATATGGTCGAATCCATGAAAAAGGTTTGGCTAGATTTTTCCAGTGCCGGCTGCCGCCCGCGCCCACCCTCCTCCTTTACCCGGCTTGGGACCGGCGCCCCGGCGGAGTTTGAATTCGGATTGGATATTATTTGAAAATCCAATTAACTAAACAAATTCAAATTCTATACCATCCGGTCTGGCCCATGAGTATACATTTCGACCACTAGTTCAAAAGGAATTGGTTCGACCATATAGTCTATGTGCGGTTCGACCACAGTCTTAAGAATATCCGATCAAAGGTGAACTTCTACTATACCTCAACTATCTAGAGAAAGGAGTCAGGTAAACAACTCTTCTTAGAGTTATATTCCAATTCAATCTCTAATATCTTACACTATATAAACGCCTTAGGCAGGCATAACAAGGTAAGTATTCATATTCTGTGTGATCAAGTACTTGAATTCACTATTGAGTAGTTGTGATCATATCTCATTGGTACTGACTTGCTCATCGGAGATGTACCTCAACCACCCAAGGTCGAGCACGTGTTTTGCAGGAACATGACAGGGAAGGACGAGCAGGATTCCGTATCAACAATTGGCGCCGTCTGTGGGAAACGCATCAAGAAGCCATGGTGCGAACAAGATCAATGCTCAGAGACAATAGTGAGAACGGAGATGAAGTCGATAAAGAAAATCCTCCACAAAAAACGTTGGAGATTCCTCAAAAGAAGGAGAATTCTGACCAAAGAAAGAAGAATCCTGAGCAACAAGAGGAGAAGTTCGACCAGCTCGGGCAATCTAACCAATTCACAATGGTGAATCAGATTGATGAGCTCAAAAAGCTATAATCTGAGCTCTAAAGAGAAATCTCTTCCCTGAACAAATTGATCAGGATGACCATGCATCAGATAATCACCCCGGGAGCAGGTTCTCAGGAAAATTGAAAAATCCCAAGTGGGAGCAGGAATGACCAACTAGTCATATACACGACCAGACACCCCGACCATCTCAAGGAGAACAACAGAAGTCAAAAGAGAAGGCAGGAGAAAAGTCTCAAGCATCGAACGAAGCAATTCCAAAGGAAAATCCTCCAAACGACGAAGACAAAGATCGAGGAAGCAACACTAATCCAGACAAAAATCCAAAGGACAAAAGAGCAGCAACGGCCCGAGTAAGCATGAAGAGCACATGAACAAACGAATTGAAGAATTAGACGAGAAGTTATAGAAATTGAAGGATCCTGGCAAAGATGAACTATATGCTATTCTAAAAGAGGATCCTTTCGTCTGAACCATCTCGGAAGTGGAGATGCCAAGAGCTTCAAGTGCCCTACCTTCACTCTGTTTGATGGATCATGATGCCCAAAGCATCATATCACACCTACAAATCGGTTATGTCCACGTATAGACACAACGAAGCGGCTATGCATCAAAGTTTCCCTGCCTCTCAAACCGGTGCAGCGTTAGATTGGTTCTTAGCACTACCAAACGGCTCTATTTTCGATCAGCTAGGTCGGGTGTTCTTATTACGCTTTCAAAGCTGAGTTGGTACCAAGAAGACAGAAGATACTTTGTTTTCTATAAAACAAGGTCGAACGGAGTCCATTCGAAATTTTCTACAAAGATTCAACAATCTTACCATGCAAATTGAAAGCTTGGACGATAAGGTTGCTTTCCATGCATTGTACCAAGGACTTACCCATGAAGGGTTGCTAAAACGAATATTGCTAGATATGCCAAAAACGTATACAGATCTAGTCAAGAGATGCCATAAACAAGCAAAGATATCAGAAACCCTAGAATCCTGGAGAGAGAGCCAAGGGTTGAAAGGAGAAACAGCCAAGAAAGGGTCCCACCGACCAGGATGTTAGGGCTAAGTTCGACCAAGCCTAGTCAAGCAAAACCCCACAAACATCACGAGGTCGGCCATCTACCACTCAATACAAGAATGTCGAAGATTTTGATGCAAATCAAAGATCAAGGATTTCTCAAATGGCCGGGTAAAATTCGCGCACCACCAGGAGAGCGTGATAAAAGAAAATACTACAAATATCATAAAGATCATGGTCATTGGACGGATGATTGCAGAAACCTAAAGATAGAGATCGAAAATTTAATCTCACAGGGACACTTTAAAGAAATACACCCAAACCAAGTGAGAATATCGACCACAAAACAAGTTCGGTTGGAAAAGAGGGAGACCTGATAATCGAGAGGGGAGAAGGAGTCCGACCAAATGCCAACCAGAGGTGGATGACAGTCAAAGAAAGAAAGTCCAATATACACGGTGTTTGGTGGCCCGACAGAAGAATCAACCCGACAAGCAAAAAGAAAAGCAAGATATATTGGAAATATTGAAACTAATAGAAATATATCGACAGATCCAATCACTTTTTCCTCCAAAGACTTACAAGACATCACAATTCCCCATGATGATGCTCTAGTAATCAAAGTTACCTTGGCAGGAACTAAGGTTCACAGAGTCCTAGTAGATATTGGATCTTTGGCAAATATACTATTGTTAGATGCCTTCAAGAAGTTGAAGTTAAGGGAGGATATGCTTGTCCCATGTGAAACTCAGCTTTACGGGTTCACAAGTTCATCCACCCAAGCAGAAGGTACTATTCGGCTAGATTTGCGGATTGGAGAACATCCAAGAGATAGGGTCGTACAATCCAATTTTATGGTTGTACAAGACCTGTCAGCATATAATGCTATTCTTGGACGACCAACTCTTTGTACGCTTGAAGCAGTGCTTTACACATGAAGATAAAATTCCCGACCACAGAAGGAATTGGTGAATGTACGGCCGACCAGTGATCTAGCTGACAAAGCTACAACAATTACATGCGAAAGAAGGCAAGAACGAACTCAACAATGACTATTGAAGTCAAGGACGACCGAGATGAAGAGACTTTGCAAAGGGCCAAACCTGTTGAAAAACTTGAAAGAATCCACCTCAATCCCGACCAAAAAGACCGAGCCACCATGATCAAATCAAAGCAAGAAGCAGATTTCAAATCCAAGCTCACAGAGTTTTTAAAGAAAAATTCTAACATGTTTGCTTGGTCGGCAGAAGATATGCCAGGGATCGACAGAAAGGTGGCTAAACACAAACTATGTATCGATCCATAGGCAATTCCAATGGTACAAAAAAGAAGGAATTTCATTATTAAGAAACATGAAGCCATTCGAACGAGGTGCGAAACTAAGACAATCTGGTTTTATAAAGCACTGATCACCCAACATGGTTGGCCAACGTGGTGATGGTCAAGAAGGCAAACGGGAAGTGGCGAATGTGTACATATTACACAGATCTTAACAAAGCCTGTCCAAAGGATTATTATCCACTCCCAAGAATTGATCTTCTCATAGATGCAACTGCTGGACATGAGATGCTCAGTTTTATGGATGCTTATTTGGGGTACAACAGATCCTAATGCATCCAGACGATGAGAAGCACATAGCATTCATGACTGACAGGGATAGATATTACTATAAGGTAATGCCATTTGGTCTCAAAAATGTGGGAGCAACCTACCAAAGGGTGGTAAATAAAATCTTCACAAACCAAATTGGTCAGAATATGGAGGTGTATGTAGATGATATGCTAGTGAAAAGCATCTCAAAGAGAGACCATTTGACTGACCTAGCAAAAGTATTTGAAGTACTTCAAAAATATAGGATGAAGCTTAACCCTAAAAAATGTGCTTTCGGAGTATCTTCTAGAAAATTCCTCGAATTTATGGTGTCTCAAAGGGGAATTGAAGCCAACCCGGAGAAGATAAAAGCAATCCTGGACATGAAACCACCAAGAAACATCAAGGAAGTCCAGTGTTTGACTGGTCAGGTAGCAGTGCTGAATAGATTTATTTCCCGATCAGGGGAAAAATGTATGCCTTTCGTTAAAGCATTAAAGCAAGTAGTCAATCAAAAAGGCGATATCTAGAATCATGAGTGCTAGGGCGCATTTGAAGAATTAAAAGAAAATTTGTCCCGACTACCGTTGCTCATAATGTCGACCAACAAGAAGGAGCTACAATTATACTTGGCCGCATCATCAGTCACAGTTAGTGCAGTACTCGTTCAAGAAGAAGGTAATATATAAAAACCTGTCTATTATGTTAGTCATGTTTTAAATGATGCAGAAACTCGCTACCCAAAGGTGGATAAACAAGCATAGCACTAGTCATGGCGGCCAAAAAGCTCCGTCCGTACTTCCAATCTCACCCCATTGCAGTGATGACAAATTTACCCCTGAAAAAGATTCTTCACCTACTAGACTTGGCAGGGAGATTGGTGACCTAGGCGGTAGAATTGAGTGAACATCAAATAGATTTCAAGCCCCGACCAAGTATCAAAGCTCAATCCCTGGCAGATTTTATTATTGAAACACAGGAGTCAAACCAGAATGATATCGAGCCAGTTACTGAATCAATTAAAAGATGGACTTTGTTTGTGGATGGATCCAGCAATTCGCAAGGGAGTAGAGGGGGTCTATTAATGAAAAGCCCAAGGGGGATTTGAAATAAAATATGCCCTTCACTTCAAATTTAAAGCTTCTAACAACGAAGCCGAATACGAAGCCATGTTAGCAGGCTTAAGAATGGCCAAAGCTCTAAACATCCAACATCTAGAAATCAAAAGCGACTCACAACTGATTGTAAATCAAGTAAAAGGAGTCTACGGAGCAAAAGAAAGAAGAATGGAGAAATATCTTAACCTGGTCGACAATTACAAACAATACTTCCAAGATTTGAAAATTACTCAAGTACTAAGAGCAGAGAACGACCAGGTAGACTCGTTATCTCACTTAGCCATGGGAGGCATGAATGTTGGAGCACCAGTGGTCTGCTTGGAAGAAATGGCAAGCCCTAGTATAAACATGGTTGACCACATGCAGATATCAACCGAACAAGGGTGGATGGAGCCGATCATACATTACTTCGAGAACGATCAGCTCCCCGAAGAAAAAAAATCTATCTGAACAATACAACAAAGAGCAGCTCAATTCACGGTCAGAGATGGCCTACTATACAAGAGATCTTTGACCCGACCACTCCTGAGATGCTTGGGCCCACTAGAAGCAACCAAAGTTCTGAGATAAGTATACGAAGGGATTTGCAG
Source organism: Hakea prostrata (assembly GCF_041222555.1). Taxonomy (NCBI): domain Eukaryota; kingdom Viridiplantae; phylum Streptophyta; class Magnoliopsida; order Proteales; family Proteaceae; genus Hakea; species Hakea prostrata. The sequence goes on from NW_028291129.1 coordinate 91,301, forward strand.
TGCTCACGTAGGAGCCCGGACACTGTCCAATACAATTATATGCCAAGGTTTTTATTGGCCAACCTTGGAAGAAGATTCAAAAGACTTTGTGAAGAGATGCGACAAGTGCCAGGCACACGCAAAGGTCTCTCACCCACCTGCGGTCCCTCTGACCTCAGTTTTGTCTCTGATACCCTTCGCTAGATGGGGAATAGATTTGGTAGGGAAATTACCAAAAGCATCAGGAGGATGAGAATACTTGGTGGTGGCGGTGGACTATTTTACAAAATGGGTAGAAGCAGAACCCCTAGCAACCATTAATACCGAACACATGAAACACTTCATCAAGCACAACATATTATGCAGGTATGGAATTCCAAAGATTTTGTTGACCGAACAAGGAAAATAATTTGAGAATGCAGCCTTCACAACATTTTGTAAAGAGCAAGGGATCAAACACAAATTCTCATCAGTAGCTTATCCCCGCAGTAATGACCAAGTCGAGGTTACAAACAGGACTATGCTCGATGGGCTCAAGAAGAGGCTCGACCAGCTTAAAGGAAGATGGGTGGACGAATTACCCAATGTACTGTGGTCGTACCGAACAACTCCTAGAACAACCACTGGAGAATCACCATTCCGTCTAGCTTACGGTGCGAAGCAAGAGTCCCAAGTGGAAATTCAAGTCGGGCCACTTCAAGAAAAAGAATTCGAAGAAGAAGCAAGCATCGAAGGAATGCAAACTAGTTTGGATCTAATCGATGAAATAAGGGACAAAGCCCAATTTCGACTTGAAGAATATCAGCGAAGAATTGCAACATATTACAATGCCAAGGTTCGGAATGAACAATACTTCCCCTGTGAACTTGTACTTCGTTGAACGACGGATTCAAGCCCAACCAATCAAGGGAAATTATCCCCAAATTGGGAGGGACCATACATAGTCATACGACAAGTTGCCTCAGGAGCGTATCATTTACAAGATTTGGAAATAAACGACGGGATCTCTCGATCATGGAATTCAAACAACCTCCAAAAATACTATCAATGATCATAGTTACCACGAACATCACAAATACTTCAAATTTTATTATTTAAATTTTGTTATTTATTTCAATTTTGTTATTTACTTCAATATATAGTCACTAGGGGAGATTTCTAACCCCAATACTTCAAATTTTACTTCATCAAATAAATGAAGACGATCATATTATTTGGTACACAATCTTATGTCAATTTGATTGATTGGACAGAAAAGACCTAAGATACTTAGGCATCCCTAAGTTACTTAGACAGAAAAGACCTAAGATACTTAGGCAGAAAGACCTAAGTTATTTAGGCAAAAAAGACCTAAGATTCTTAGGCAGAAAAGACCTAAGATACTTAGGCAGAAAGACCCAAGATACTTGGGCAAAAAAGACCTAAGATACTTAGGCAGAAAGACCTAAGATACCTAGGCAGAAAAGACCTAAAATAATTAGGCAGAAAGACCTAAGGTACTTAGACAGAAAAGACCTAAGATTCTTAGGCAGAAAAGACCTAAGATTCTTAGGTAGAAAATACCTAAGATTCTTAGGCAGAAAAGCCCTAAAATTCCTTAGGCATGAAAACTTAAACAAATTTTTCATCATACTCAAGTTATCATGCCCGGGGGGTAGTTGGTTATAACCGAGCAGTTGTTGATGAACAATTTCTTGACCTTATGACCAAACAAACCTTTACCGAACAATATGCTTCTTGAATGATGAACAGACATTTTATATGACCGAACATATATGCACCGAGCAGTATGCCTAGCAACGTTGTGTGGTTGCATGCCACCAACGAGCAACATATAAGCTACTGAACAAAGATACGTCACACGACAAAGATAGCAAGGTACTTGGATAAGAAAAAGATTCATTGTTTAAATCTGCCACAGTCAGAAGAAATAAATAAAAAGCATCCAAAGATTAAATCTCCAAAGACTTCTGGTCGGCATCTGCTGCATTAGTGGGGGACCCACGGTTCCGAACAAAGTTAATTGAAGCAATGTACATCACCTCATAGTACCGAACATAGGTACTACGTTCATCAAAATAAAATACAAGATATTGTTTATCAAAACATAAGCAAGAACAAACTATTGTATCAAAATAAATACAAGACATTGTTCATATTGCCATAGGCAAGAAAAGAGTAAAGATAAATCACAAGACATCTTGATCGGCTAACTTCTGGTCAGCATCCGGATGACTCGAGGAAGCACTGGCTTCAGACTCCTCCTCAAGGGCCCGGCTCCCAATTGGAGTCAAGAAAATCCGGACATCAACCTCCTTCGGTAGGTGAAAAGTTTTCTTACCAATCGCCCAAGATGGACAGGGAAGCTTAAGATCGTCATAGATGCTTGGATCAACAAATTTCTGCAACTGCTCAAGGTCGACCTCTAGAAACTTTTCGATGATGCTCGAGTACGCATGTAAAACCCAGCCCTATCCTTGACCCGGAAACCTTGTTATTTGTAGGTCCAGTGACCCGAAGTAAAGTAAGAAGTCAGCTTTGAGCCATCCCAGTGGAGGACTTGTTGTCTGGCTTTGAATCCATGAGAGTTGATGATGAAGTTCTATTTATGGAAACCGAATCTTGATGAAGATCGGATTAGTTGATGGACTTGGAGTGCTCTCTATCATGGTTTGAAGGCATTTCTACCTATTAGGTAAGTCACTTGATATGTGTGCAAAACCCCTTTAGGATTGGATTTGATCTGGGTCTTCAATTCTCTCGTTTAGGAGTTGTTTGAACCGATTGGTCGATCGATTGGTCGATCGGACCAATCGACCAATCCACTCGACCAATGGGTGCTGTCTTTGGCAATTAGGTCTTGCTTGCTCTATTTAAGTCCAATCTCGAGTCTACTTCGTATTTGCTGCCTCCAAACTCTTTGGAACGAACCAAAGACCTCTGCAAGTCATCTCCCTTGCATCCTTGGTGATTTTCTTGACGGATCTTCGTCAAAACTCTTCCTTTTGCATCAAAGGTATGTCTACACTCTCTTCTTCTCCTCCATCTCTGTTTTTCTTTCCTTTTTGAGTTGAGACAGTGAGAGGAGATGCTGCATTCTCTGTTGCAAACATCTCTGGACTTGTCTCTCATGATCTTCCTAAGGATTAATGGCTAAAACAATGATCTTAACCATGATCATTGCAAGCTTTTGAAGGAATCATGATCAAACCATGATCTAGTCTTTGTTTAACTTTTGATTTGAATTCTGATCTCCTTGGATCTTCTATATTGATCATGTTAGTAGTCAATTGCTGTGTTTTCTTTTCATGATCCATGATCTATCAATCTCTAGTTGTTTCTCTTCTACCATACCATGTTTTCTTCATGAATCATGATAGTTACATATATGGTAGGTTTTGTTTCCTTATTTAGATTTATGCTCTTAGGTCTATTTTCTTGAAGATCTAAGTATGCTTTTCATGATACCTTTACCTGAAGCAATGATCCATTCTCCTATTGTTCTTGTCTTTGATTTCTATCTTGAATTCTTCAAGATCCATGATTGATCTAATTATGGTAACTTTTTGTTTCCTAATTTGGATCTTGATGACTTGATTTGATTAGTGTTTTGAGACCCCCTATATGTTAGGATACTACTAATGTAGTTTACCCCTTGATTAGTACCCTTTTGAACCACCAAATTCGGATTTTATATCTTAAAACTCTGTTTTTTTTAGGCTACTGTCTGCATTGGTTGACTGATTGGTCGACTGGACCAGTCGACCAATCCACTCGACCAATGAGTACAAAGAACTCCGCAATTGGTCCGTGTTGGATGTTTTGGTATCTTTTCTGTTAGGGATCTTTCCTAATATGTTGTATACACTTGTTTAGGACCTTCTTCTCAAGTTTGTCAAGATCTTACTTGATTTCTTAGGATTCCTTTGCGAGTTATAAAAGGTAAGGATGGTTATTTCCTTAATTACATAGATAGCATGAATCTAGTTTCTATATTTGAATATCATTGATTTGTTTCCTTAATTAGATTCTTACAATGATATACTACTGTTGCATAATCTTGATTACAGTAGCATTACTTGTTTATGATTAATTGATTCATGTATGATTTACTTACCAATTATATACAAGTTGATTGTAATTATTGATTTCTTTCCATATATGAAGTTACCATATATGTGATGATATGAATTGATGCATGTGTATGCTTAAGTATGGTTTGGAAAGGAGAGGTGTCCTTTTGACACTTTTGTCCTTGGACTACTACGGGAATATTATGGGATGTTTCCGGAGATGCCCTCTGGACACCTTCCTAAACCGTTGGATGACATATTTAGGACTGTCTAGTAGTGTTTGGCTAGGATGTCCCGTTATGTCGACCCTAATCGGAGGGGTATTGAGACCGAACGACCCGTGGTAGCAATGGGGATTCATGGGCGCTCAAGACCGGTAACCAACCCGTGAGAGGACAGGAATCACATTGTGGGGGCCATTTATTGGTAGGGTTGCATATGGATAGACTTGGGCTCACGGGCGCTAAAGACCGGTAACCAACCCGTGAGAGGACGTGAGAGCTTCCCGTTTACCATATGTGGATGACCAGTAGGGTTGATGAGTCCGTAGTCAGGGACTATGAGGACTCGAGTGTGAAGGATACCGGAAAGGATCGTCAGGGGCGAGGAATGGACGTATCTGGACCTGACTTGATGTAACTAAGTAGAAGACTTGCATTTGGCTAGGCTTTACCCTGACATGCGCCGGTACTTAGACCAATGGTGATGTGAGAGAGTGGTGACCTATACCCCCAGCCATGGAATGTCCCGAGGGATGCCGGACCCATTACCAACTGATGATGAGTGATTGAGACCTTCCTAAAGAAGTACGGTGCTATGACTTAAAGCATGTCTGCCAATAGAGACCAGCATACATAGAGTTAGATTCATTCATTCATTGTTTGTCTCATACCATATTGCATTTATGTTTGTTCTGAAATCCTGCCATTTATGTTATTATGGATTTAACTGCCTTACTGAGTTTCTTTGAAACTCATTCCTTTATTGTATAATGTTTGTTAGACTATTCTACAGGTGCTTCGAATATTATGACGGCCCCTATGAAGAAGCGCAAGGAGAAGAGGCATATCTCCAGGAAGGTGATTGTGGTTACAACAATTACACTGAAGATCCCGCGAGTGGTTATGCTCCGTACGATGCTTAGTCCGACCATTGAGTGGAAGCGCCCTTGTGCTGTTTATGAGATTTATACTTATAGGGATGTTGTCTATAAAGTTGAGAACAATTTAGTTACCCATTGTACCTGCTACTGGGATTAGATTCTGTCTTGCTTATTCTCTTTTAGAACTACTTTTCCGCTGGTTGTAGAGTGGGATTTTGCCTCACTTTACTTATCTGTCTTAGACACTGACTATATCTAGTACTCTGATTTATATATGATTCATTCTTTCCTTATTTGGATCTATGGTTTATCTTCCGCACTTTTATTATTATTGTTCATGATTATGTTATTGTTTATGTGGGAGGTTGATTACTCGATACCTGATCTTCGGGCTGTGGATCACACTCTCGGGTATGCTAGATAGGGTACCGGCTGGGAGGATGTGACAACGCAAGCCGCCGACCATACCTAAATCCCGGGGCTGCAACCTTGGCAACGAATTCCCTACATCCCTTGGTGCGAACCCACATCCGAATCACCTCTTGCCTTAAGTCATTGGAAAGGTTCTCAAAGGAAGCCGGGCAAGCTTGAGCAAGTTGGTCGGTCAAATCCTTAACAAATTGTTACTTTTCCATTTTCTCTTGCTCGGTCTTCGCAAGTGCTGTCTTTATCTTCCAGCGATTTCTTAAGTCTCTCCATTTCAAGCTCAAGGGCAGAGACTCGCTCCACGGCAGACTTAGCACGAGCATCAGAGGTCGCCTTCTCCTCCTGTAGAGCAGCCTTCTCGCCGACCAGACTTTCCAACTGGACACTCATGTCCTTGATTTTATCATCAAGTTGATGGATGGTGGATTGATCTCTCTCGAGCGCTTCCAAATTGCCTCCCCAAGCTTGAGTCAAGGCACATAGCAACTTGCCAAGAGATAGAAGGTAATTACAAATCACAACGAAGAATCGCGCGGGAAAGCCAATCTTTTGTAAAGGCATATACCTGGTCATAATATCTTGTGTTCGGGAGGGACCAATTTTTTGAAGAAATTGCTGATCGGCAGATAGTAAAGCTTCCAGCAACCATTCCTTGGCCACTTCGGTACCATCTTGTTATTATTTACAACATAAGAACCGAGCTTGAGCGACCTAGTTATTGGAGGATCAGAACACTGAGTGCTCGGCGATGCTGTAGGAGGAGAGGATGGAGAAGCATCCAAATTTCCTCCCAAGCCAGAAACAACCGACGAGGAAACCTTTTTCTTGCTCGGTCAAGGAGGCAAATTAGAAACGCCTGATGACCTTTTTGCAGCCAAAGATGATGAAACTTGCTTGTTTTTATCAAACCAAATACGGTCAAGCTTGGTAGGGACTCTGGCCTCCGCATCTTCCATCTCTTCGTCAACTGCTCAAGACATGCCGTTGGATTAAGCAACACTGGAGAAACAAACAAAGATTAGTTCCAACCAAAGGATGATGATTACAAATGAAGACAAACAGAATAATATAAAACATCACTTACCAGGAAGGAACCTCCAATGACGAAGCACATTGGGTATTCCGGACAATGGTTCTTATCTTGAGAAGGAAGCCAAAGAATCTTCTCCCAACCACGCTCCTCGGCTCGGAAAGAACGGGGAAGTTATTGGAACCTGTAGTTGGTCCACGAACCCAGTAGATAGGGAAGGAAGGTTTTGAGGGTGGTCAAACAAAGAAATATTTAGGACGCCATCCCTTGGTGTTGGACGGGAGGGTCCCTTTCCCAACAAAGTTTCCTTCCCAACCACATTGAGAAGTGGTGCATTTGGAAAGGTAAAACCAGCCATCATGTTCTAGCTTCTTCGCCATGAAGAAGTGAAGAAACAAGGGTAAGGTTGGTCGGACTCCAACTCTTTCTCCCCGATGTAATCCCTAGAAGCAAATGACGTTGCGCCAACTATTGGGCACAAACATCCCTGGACACATTTGAGAATGTATCATTATTTCCCTAAACAAACTATGGACGGGAAGGCGAAAACCGTTCTTTAAAGCATCTTCGTATAGAGTGAATTCTCTTGGACGGGGAGTGTTTGCCAACTCATCACCGGGTCGGGACGCAAATGATGTGATCAAAAGGAATCTCATATTTTTACGAAGGTAATCTAGTCATTCCTCCGTCATAAGAGATGGTAAAAGTCGGGACCAGAAGAGTAGGGGTTGTAGTCTATGTGGTCGGGAGTCAAATCCTTGATTTGTTCGAGTTTATATTCCTCAAGGGTAAGGCTGTCTTTCCATCTTTTTTGGTTTGCCTTAAAACGTGCCTGGGCACTCATAGATTCCCTAGCAGCCTCAGGGCGGGGATTGATATTGACCTCCTCCCCATCGTTACTAGATGGTTCCCGGCTAGATAAACTTACGGAAGGGTCTTCGGACCAGTCATCTGATTCATGTTCAGAGTTTACGTTATGGTCGGGTTCTCATGTCATCTATGTAAACCGAAGCTGAAGGTCTTCCATCCCTAAAAGTCTCTCTATGCCCAGAGGTTTTAGAAGTTCTTTTTACTATAACCATGGTCTTCTAAGACTAAAGGGGACGATCATTACAAAAGAATAAGAAGCCATAGATGAAGACAAAGGAAAGAAAAAAGAAAAGATGTGCATAAGGTTCTATGAAGTAGAACTATACAACTACACTACAAAATAACGAATGCAGAAGAGAAAGCAATAGAGAGTTACTTGTTTGAGGATCGACTGGAGAGATTGGAGAAGTAAAGCAAGGTGAATATAAGAAGAAACTTCAAAAAGGAATCGCAGCTTTCGTTTCTCCACAATCGCAGCAAGGAAAGGTAGAGAAGAAATTAACCAAGGAGAGAAGAAGGAAGAAGAAAGAGATATTTATAAATGCAAAGATTCCAATCTAATAGTCTTGGGAAAGCACCTGATGAACGATCGTGATACAATCTTTCAAGAATACTCATCCTAGGGCTCTAAAGACGAGCAAGTGGACGGTGGGAGATGAAGAGTCTTTTTGTCATGATGATAGACATTTAATGAGACGCGACAACTATGATATGTGTCAGTCACATACAGACTTCGAAGGTCGTGCTTCGATATATGTGCGCAAATGGCGGCTACTCATAAGTGGGACGTCACAGTTTTCAAAAGAAGGGCTTGATCGGAACGACCAAGTTCCCATGCACGAGAATAATATAATCCCTTGAGTCGAACACATAGTTCTCGACCTCATTGGACTGGGGGCTTATGTTAATGACCAATATGGTAATTCTATACCATCCGGTCTAGCCCGTGAGTATACGATCCAACCACTAGTTCGAGAGGAATTGGTTCGACCATATAGTCTATGTGCGGTCCGACCACAGTCTTAAGAATATCCGATCAAAGGTGTACTTGTACTATACCTCAACCGCCTAGAGAAAGGAGTCGGTAAACAACTCTTCTCAAAGTTATATTCCAAATCAATCTCTAATATCTTACACTATATAAATGCCTTAGGCAGGCATAACAAAGTAAGTATTCATATTCTATGTGATCAAGTACTTGAATTCACTATTGAGTAGTTGTGATCATATCTTATTGGTACCGACTTGCTTGTCGGAGACGTACCTCAACCACCCAAGGTCGAGCATGTCTTTTGCGAGGAACGTGACGAGGGAAGGACGAAGCGGATTCCGTATCAACAGATATTATTTGAAAATCCGATTAACTAAGGGCTTGTTTGGTTACATGAGTCCGGAGATTTCAAACATCTAGAGTTTTCAAATCTATAGATTTCAAATCTATGGAGTTATAATTTATAAAATTAGATGTTTGATTGTGGAATGAAATATGTGGATTCATCCTAAAAAACTACTTGATCAACGTGGTTTTTGTGAATGTGCAAATGTATAGCTTTTTTGAAATCTCTAAATTTCACCTCTTACCCATAAATCTACAGATTCACGTTTTTAGTGTAAAAAGGTGAATCTCTAGATTTCATGAATCTAGAAATTTTTACAACCAAACGGGTATAATTCTCAGATTCATGAATCCAGAGATTTCAAATCTCTAAACTCATGTAACCAAATAGGCCCTAAACAAATTCAAATTCGATTATAAATTACACATCTGACGGATATCGAATTCAAATTTTGATAATTTGTTTAATAATTGAATTTGAATTCAGATATTACCATATCCAAGCCGAATTTGATCTATTTACATCCCTACATGTTTCTTTTGAGGTTTGAGGCTCTCTTTATAAATAAGTATTACGTGATTTACTAGTGATTTAATAGTCATAGTTCATTTAGGTAGGTTATGGTTCTCTTTCACGAAAGGGAAATTATGCGTAGGATCGTCCAATTTAGGGCGTGTGTTTAATTTAGTTGTCACTCATAATATGGGTCTTCTTTCTTGGTTAGGGATTTGGCTATCTGTATCAGATATGGATTTGATTTCAATATTAATACATTATTAAGGGAAAACTGAAATCTCAATCCAATAAGATATATTGGATTTGCTCTGAATTCATTCAAATTTTTATTGTTTTTACCATTCCATCTTGGGCGAAGCCAATAGATTTTATGAATTTCTAAAACCATGCTCTTAAGGGCCTGATTGGTTAGGGCCTGTTTGGTTACATGAGTCTGGAGATTTCAAATATCTAGAGATTTCAAATCTATAAACTTCAAATCTATGGAGTCATAATTTATAAAATTAAGTGTTTGGTTGTGGAATGAAATCTGTGAATTCATCTTAAAAAACTATTTGATCGACGTGATTTTTGTGAATGTGCAAATGTATAGCTTTTTTGAAATCTCTGGATTTCACCCCTTACCCATAAATCTACAGATTCACGTTTTTAGTGTAAAAAGGTGAATCTATAGAATTCATGAATCTAGAGATTTATACAACCAAACGGGTATAATTATCAGATTCATGAATCCAGAGATTTGAATTCTCTAGATTTACAAATAGGAGATTTATGCTCGTTTGGTCGTGAATCCCTGGATTCATGAATTCTAGGGATTCACCTTTTTACACTAAAAACATGAATCTGTAGATTTATGGGTATGAGGTGAAGTCCAGAGATTTCACCCCTACTATAAAAGCACTAAACATTTGAACCATGACTCCATAGATATTATTTCAGGATAAATTTACAGATTTCATTCCAAAGATTCAGGCCTAACCAAACAGTTAATTTTAACCATGACTCCATAAATTTGAAATCTATAGATTTGAAATCTCTAGATTTTGAAATCTCCAGACTCAAGTAACCAAACAGACCCTAAATGAGTCTCGAGATTTCAAATATCTAGAAATTTCAAATCTATGGAGTCATAATTCATAAAATTAATTGTTTGGTTAATCGAACATGTGGATGAAATCGTGGGATTCATCTGTAATTTTTGTGAATACAAAAATGTTTAGCATTTTTATAGTAGGGATGAAATCTCTAGATTTCACCTCATACCCATAAATCTACATATTTACGTTTTTAGTGTAAAAGGATGAATCTCTAGATTTCATGAATTCAGGGATTTTCACAACCAAACGGGTATAAATCTCGCATTCATGAATCTAAAGATTTCAAATCTCTGAATTCATATAACCAAACAGGCCCTTACATGAGTTTGGAGATTTCAAATATCTAGAGATTTCAAATCTATAGATTTCAAATTTGTGGAGTCATAATTTATAAAATTAAATGTTTGGTTGTGGAATGAAATCTATGGATTCATCCTAAAAAACTATTTGATCGACGTGATTTTTATGAATGTGTAGGGCCTGTTTCGTTACATAAATCTAGAGATTTCAAATCTTTTGATTCATGAATCTGAGAATTATACCCGTTTGGTTGTAAAAATCTCTAGATTCATGAATTCTATAGATTCACCTTTTTACACTAAAAACGTAAATCTGTAGATTTATGAGTAAGGAATGAAATCCAGAGATTTCAAAAAAGCTATACATTTGCACATTCACAAAAATCAACGTCGATCAAATATTTTTTAGGATGAATCCACAGATTTCATTCCACAACCAAACACTTAATTTTATAAATTATGACTCCATAGATTTGAAGTCTATAGATTTGAAATCTTTAGATATTTGAAATCTTTAGACTCATGTAACCAAACAGGCCCTAAATGTATAGCTTTTTTGAAATCTCTGGATTTCACCCCTTACCCATAAATCTACAAATTCATGTTTTTAGTGTAAAAATATGAATATCTAGATTTCATGAATCTAGAGATTTTTACAACCAAACAGGTATAATTCTCAAATTCATGAATCTAGAGATTTGAAATCTCTAAATTCATGTAACCAAACAGGCATTAGTATATGGTATACAATTCAAAAGAATCCTAAAATTGTTGTAGGTTTTACTGCTTTTTTTTTTCTGATGATTGGTTTTACTATTAAAACCCAAACCCGAAAACAATGAAAATTCATTAATCCACATCAATTCAAATAAAATACGCAGAAAAGTATCAAGAGGATATTCTAACAAATGGTTAAAACCCCTAAAATACAATTTATGATTTAATTTTTTTTTTTATTTTTTTTTGAATTGTTCCGAAATGAAAAGTAAGGTGAGAGAAAATATAGAGAGACCGAAGTTCGAATTTAGAACTTTTATAATAGGGATAATTACTATTGACCCCCTGTACTTTGATTTTATTACTATTGTATCCCCTGTACTTTTCAAAATTACTAATCCAACCTTCAACTTTGTTTATAATTACTATTGTCCCCTACCGTTAAGTTCTAACTGATGATGTGGTATCTTTATATTTTCTCAAAAACCCCAAAATACCCTTATACTTATCTTTTATTTATTTACCTTTTTGTCAAGTTACAGTAGTACCCTTAATTAATTGTGGACAAAAAAAATAACTATAATCCGTTTTATTTTCCAAAAAAAAATAATAATAAATAACACCACCAAATAAATAAAGAATGATTGAATAAAACTCAAATAGAAACCGAAGAGGAAGGAAAATCAAATTCAACTCAAATTGGAAACTGAATATCACCTAAAAATTTTTCAGAATAAATGAAGTTTAGTGAGGGTGGGAAACCAAATTGGATTTGGATTTTGCCCATTTCATTAATTCAAAATAAATGAAATTTAGGGTAAAATTGACATTTAATCTGGTTTTATAAATGGGGGAAGCATCGTCTTTTGATTTCTTAATTTTAATGAAGGACAAATTAGACATTACATATTCAAATTTAACGGCAACTTAACTCCATTATAAGGAAGGGGGCAACAGTAATTTCATAAAGAACAGGGTTTTATTAGTAATAAAATCAAACTACAGGGAGGCAACAGTAATTATCCCTTTATAATATATAATTCAATTCGTTACTATCTTTACTCTCTGAATCCCAAACAAGGGTAGGACAGTCATTTCACTCTATGACCATTGAAGAGAATTTTTTTTTTTTTTTTTTTTTTTTAGAGACTAATGAACAAGCAAGGGGCCGGTGAAGATTTGGATCCAGAAACTTTGTCTTATACTATACTTTCCATTTGCATTATTATTTTTTTTTATTATTATTATTTTTTTTTATTTTTTTTTTTTTTAATTTAGATTCATAACTTCAATTCTTTCCATCTTAAAAGGATTCTAATTTGGAGGTGAGACTCAGTGGATCTTAAACACATTGGACAGCTTTTTTAATCCTGTGGATTCCACCCAACTCAAAACCATGGGCAGTGGGGTGACCACATTTCCTCCAGCCAGCCATAGCTTTGCCTCTAGTTAAGAACTTAAAACCACTGGCTCTCTCTCTATCTCTCTCTCTCTCACTCTCTCCATCCCACCTCTTTTTTATGAGTCCATCTCCTTCTTCTCTTATCTAACTTGTCCTGGTTTCATTTGGTGTCATCTTACCTACCTTCTTTCCCTTTTGCTTATAATGTGAAATCCCTTCACAGTGTCTCTAAAGATCTGTTCTTTTATCCTGATTTTAGGCTAAAAAAGTTAAAGATCTAGTAAAGGTGGATTACTACATTTAATTTTAAGAAAAAAGTAAAACTTCTAAAATCCTCAACCCACCTAGACGAACTTCTGCAATTGTGGGTTCTCTCAGGGAGATAGATTCTTCTATAGCTCTAGGCCCTTATAGAGGTTCTTGGGTCTTTCAGCTTGAATTAATTTCTCTTTCAGAAGAAGAAAAACTTCCAGTTTCTTACTCATGCCGACCAGTGGAGGGATGTTGCCGGGCATAACGGCTGGAATGCTGGGTTTAGAGATGCCTCTGCAACAGACACAACACAAGCACCAGCAGATGGTGAACTTCTCATCATCTGCAACACCCAAGCAACAGCTACAAACGACATGGAGCGACAACGAAGAAGAAACCGGCGGAGATGGGAAGAAACGAACGCCTCCTTGGCATAGGATGAAATGGACTGACAATATGGTGAAGCTTCTCATCATGATTGTTTTCTACATCGGCGACGAAGGTGGTGGTGGTGGTGGCGGCGGAGGAGGAGGAGAAGTCGCCACCACCACCGACCCTTCGACAAACGGCAAGAGGAAGGCCGGTGGGGTTAAGGGTAAGTGGAAATCGGTTTCCAAGGCCATGATGGACAAGGGTTTCTATGTTTCTCCACAGCAGTGTGAAGACAAGTTCAATGATCTGAACAAGAGGTACAAGAGATTAAACGATGTTCTGGGTAAGGGAGGAATGGCTTGTAAGGTTGTGGAGAACCAGAGCTTACTTGATAAAATGGATAATCTCTCTCCAAAGGTGAAAGAGGAGATGAGAAAATTGCTCAACTCAAAACACCTCTTTTACAGGGAGATGTGCGCTTTCCACACCGCCGCCGCTGGCCATCACTCCTCCGCCGAAGTGTCGGTAGATTCAACCCAACATTCACCGCCTCAGCTTTGTCTCCATTCCTCTGAAAACAATGGCGCTCTCAATAGTCCCAAAATTTGGAATGAAACACAGGGACTGAAGGTGGGTCTGGAAGGAATCCGAAAAGAGGAAGCAGATGAAGAAGATGACGACCAAGATGATGATGAAGAAGAAGACAATGATGATGAAGACGATGACGAGGAAGAAGAAGAAGAGAAGAAGAGACAGAGAAATGGAATGTCAATGTTGTCTTCTTCTACTTCTTCGCCACCAGCTTTGTTGTCATCGCCTGCAATGCAGCAACTAAGTTCGGAATTAATGAGTGTGCTTCAAGATGGGACGAAGAGTAAACGGGAGAAGAGGCAGTGGATGAGCATCAAAATGTTGCAACTGGAAGAGCAGAAAGTGAGTTACGAGTACAAAGCATTCGAGCTGGAGAAGCAGAGATTGAAATGGATCAAGTTTAGGGGGAAGAAAGAGAGAGAGATGAAAAGAACGAAGATCCAGAACGAAAGAATGAAGCTTGAAAATGAGAAAATGGTTCTTCTCCTTCAACATAAAGAAATCGAATTGATTGAACTTCAGAAGCAGAAGAAGCAGCAGCAAGAACAGCAAATTTCAGCCAATAGAAAGCCCGACCCGTCTTGCGTCAGCTGATGATTTCCATTATTCAGTTGCAATTTGTCTGGTTTCTGTTCATTCCTTTCAACTTTTCTTGTATAAACATGTAGTTCTATTACTTTTGTTCAATGTATATAAACAAATCGACAAATAGTCTCGCTTTCATTTCTTATGCTTCGAATTTTGAAGAAATTTCTACCCAAATAAAAAATTGAAAAATAGAATATAAATCTTAGTAATGTGGTTTAAAAACTGAGATGCAATCAATGGATTAAGAAAATAAATTAGGGTGGAATAATGGATTGAAACGAAGAACAGCTTTAACCAAACTAAATGGGATCAGTTATATACATTCCCCATTTCATGAAAGAGCATTGTTAATTTGCTATGAAGCGGTTTGGGTTTTAAAATCCTATTTTTCTTCCCTTTTGAGATACTCAACTACTCAAGTCAAGGTTTGGGAGTCAAATCTCATGGACAAAAGAGATTTTTTTTTTTCTTATAAACTAGATAATGAATTAAGGCAAAAATATCATTCAATTAACATTTTTTATTTGCTTCATAGCACTGCAATATTGTGGTTGAGATTTTTTTAATTATGTAATAAGCTTCATCATTATTCTGCAAAACCTAGTATTTTTTAAAATTTTGGGTGGCTCACCTTTGGTAGAATGCAACAATTGGCGCGAAGATCTTGTGTGTGTCAGCGAAGTCTTTCCGGGGTTGAAAGCTCGCTCCCCCTTTTATCCGTTTGGGAAGGAAGCCCAAGAGAGCGGGGCCTCCGTATCGGTGTCCTATACCCTTAGGCTATCCAGATGCTTACGCTGGATGGAATGCCCTTAGCAGGGCTTCAACTAACAAATCAAAATCCGGGGTTCTAGGTTCTTCGACAAGGTAAGGGCGCATCCGTGAGGCCTACATCTCGTTCCGGGGATCGGAGCAAGGGTTCCCCGTAGTTCTTATTGGAGATGCGAAGGAAAGATCTTCTTTAAGAAAGGAGTTGATCTTTTTCAACAATCGATTGATTGAGGGACCCTAGCCGGTGAAGGAGATAGGTGAGAAGTGGCGATAATGGAGATCACGGCGGTAGCGGCGGAGGATGCAGCGATGGTTGGATATAGAAAAAGAAAGTAGCTCAACGGAAAATAGGGAAGCGGTTAAAAGTAAACTCGGAAAAAACGCCAATTTTTTGTGGAACCATCATATATTTTTTTAGTAATTTTTTGACTAATTCAATCACTTATTCAATGAAACCTAGATTTTGGTTATTTATGGCAGATCTAAGTCATTTTTATATTGGTCCAGATTGAGGTTTAAAGTATCATATATCAGTTGGGTGATTCTAAGAGATGTTTCATTTGTATCATATTGTATGTTAAGTACATAACAAGAAGAGTAAAATTGCATGAAAATCATCAAATTACGTATGGCTCTAGTTAAATTTAAACAAAAAAATAATAGGTAGAACCAACAATAGTCATTCTAATATTCATAAACATTGAAAAAAGTGTTCTATAAAAAAATATTGTTAAAAATGATATTTTCTTTCATGTATCATTGCTTCTAATATTATAAAGAGTGTGGGGAAGTTCAAAGCCATATACACGCCCTTCTTTGCGTTTTAATGTTTTATTTACTATTCAAGAGAGGTTCCTAATCAGAATTAAGAAACAAACACCTCCTAAATAAGTTTCTAACTAAGAACACATGTATTTAACTTCAAATATATGTATAATGTATTTACTTTTAATTATTATCGTTGTTAATAATGTATAAGATACGCTTCTTTGATTGCATGTCTAGCATGGCTAATGCCACCTTCAGTTTTTGTTATTTGACAATGCCTTAAGCAGAAACCTAAAACCATATTGTATGTTCACTAATTAAATGATTTAAAAGTTTGATAAGTTTCTCACTTCGTGGTATATGGTGATGGATAATGCTCAGTGAACTTCCATGTCGTGGACGGTTTTGTCACTGAGACCTTTGCTTCTAGATGTTTGTTTCTCTGTGTAATTCGATAAAACACTAAAATGTTTGATCAATTCTTCTCTTTGGTTTTGGATTTCTGTTTAAACCTTATGTTTGCATGCAGAAAACTTTCTGATTTTTTAGAAGTTTCTTTGAATGAAGTTTTTCTTCTTACTCAAAAAAAAAAAAAAAAAAAAACTGTAAACGATTGCTTATCAATTAGTTCATGTGGAGTGGCCTCAAAAGTAATTTCAAAATTTTGTCCTACTTGGTTAACACCATTTTTAGCCTCCATTGTGGATTGTCATCAAACAGCCTTTCTGTCAGGCAGTTCAATCTCTAAGACACTGATGACGGCTCATGAGGTTGTTTTTTTTTTATTGTCAACTTCGGTTTTTAAGGCTTTGCCCTGACTTATTTGGTGTTCGACCCAGGTCGCACACTTGGCTGTGGTGGGTGAGTTTCCCAGTAGGAATTTTTTGCATCTATAAAGTTTCGATACCGAAACATTGCTTAAGCAGACCAAACTGCTTTTCACTTGGACCGACCCCATTGGTTGAGGTTTATTACTACACGAAAAGTAAGAAGTGAGGCAAGAACCATATCACATGGCCATGAAGTTGTATATGACGAAAACATATGATCATGTTGAATGGGATTTTATAGACCAGGTACTAAGAAAACTAGGATTTCATGCATCCACTTTGGCAGAGTTAATCATGGGAAGCATTAAACCAATGAAATTTAGTTTGTTCGTAGTTTCATCGTTTGAAGTCAAGGTGGATGTAGTTCACACAACATGAAAGAATACCTAGAATTCTTCTGTAAAAGAAATCAAAAAAAAACAAAAAAGACGCACACGCCCGGTGGGACTCGAACCCACAATCGCCTGATTAGAAGTCAGACGCCTTATCCATTAGGCCACGGGCGCTTGTTATTGATAATGATCTATATAGTATTACTTTGAAAGCATGTTGGGTTCGTTTCTGTACCTGGAATCTCCGTAAATGGACCGACTGATGCTGAGGTTTCTGCATTGATTACCGTTCCCCTTTAACTGGTCGACCGTTAGTAAGCCCACCTTGATTGTTGCAGGTGCTTTTGCAAAGAATTGAACCAAGCTGGACGGGGTTTTGCCTTGTAACTAGAAGTCATTCATCGTCTCATCTTAGGGCGCATTTGGTACCGGACCAAAGAAACAATTTTTAACATTATTTCGTTCTTAGAATGTCGAAAAACGCCAAAAAACATTTGGTAGAATAAGCCGTTCTTTCGTTTTCAAAAACGAACTAATCCAATTTTCACATCCTTTTTTTTTTTTTTTCTCATTTTTCAAAACAATAAAACCCAACCAACACCCACCAACCACCCCCCCCTCCCCCCCCCCCTCCCCCCCTCCCCCCCTTTTTTTTTTTTTTTTTTTTTTTTTTTTTTTTTTTTTTCCTCCCCCCCCCCTCCTCCCCACCCAAACAAAAAAAATAAAATTAATTATTTTTTATTAAAAAAAAAAAAAAAAAAAAACAAACAAAACAACACATTAAAAAAAAAACAACAACAAAACCACACCAAAAGGTTTTCAACAATAAAAAAAAAAAGTGTGTAAACACCCCCAAAGCCAACCCTTTTTTTTGGTTATTGGATTGGGGGGCAACAAAAAAAATTAACCCCAAAAAAAAACACAAAAAACCCAAAGGGTTTCGATACGGAAGCCCCCCCAGATATGCACCAGGCGGGTATAACCCGAGTTAATGGGTACCGTCATATTAAACGGGTTACACCCGACCATATCATGATGCAACGTAATCGGGTCCCAGCTGAATGGGGCTCCACATTGCTGTTAGTCGGGAAGGATGCCGATCTTCTATAACCGAAGGCGTAACGTACGCCACAAATATAGCAATCATCCTTATTATAGAAGGTCAACTCGACAGCTGATTGAAGGGGGCTAACGACAAGGGAGCATGATCCGAGGAGAAACATCAGTCCTTGTCAGGCCAACTTACCAAACACGTAAAAGGTAAACACCCGCACTATAAATGCATAGATCTACCCCTCCGGTAAGCAACCAATACACTTTGAGCATAATCTTGTGTAGCTTTTGCACGATACCTCATTCGGTTCATCATCTGACTTTGCCATCGGAGGCGGTTGCCCGGCACACAAGCCGGCCCGCATCTAACCTTTCTTGCAGGACTCATCGTCCCGGATACGAGAGGAGGCTCAGTCGGATCCAGAAGCATAATTGATCCGCATCAGTTTGGCGCCGTCTGTGGGAAGCGACAAAACCTTCAAGTCATGGTAAGACGAACAAATGGACGTTCCCGACAAGAAAGTGTGGGGGATGATCGAGTAATTCCCGAAGAAACGATTAATCCGTCAGTTCACGAAGAACAAGAGATGCTCCCGGACAATATGGTTCTGGACGATCCAATTGAAGAAGGGACATCACGAGGACCCCGGGACCAGGCCATTATGGCAGATATGGACGAACTGCGTAAAGGTATGCTCGAAATGCAAGGGGTATTACGTGGTTTAGTACATCAAATTGGGGTCGAACAAGGACCAAGGCGTAACACTCAGTCGGGAAGGCTAATGAGAGCCTTCAGGACGGTGCGAGGAGCCCGACATCCAAGGCGCATCCCGAGAACAAAAATAACTCGGGAGCAGAGGGAGGTACAATCTGATCGAAGCAAGCGCCAAACCACGCCTAATGGGACAAGGATCAGTGCTTTAGAACGTATTTCGTTGCCGCCTAAAACAGGGTCCTTGCCCCCCAGGTATAGTCGGGAGCATGTTGATAAGATCGTGGAGAAGGAGCAGGAAGGAGAAAGCCAGCCCCAACCTTCAAGATCGAGAATCTCGACCTCTCGGGCACCATCCCAAAGGAAGGAAACTACAAACCTTCACTCAAAGAAGGAACGAGTCGAATCCGATGAGGAAGGTACAAGGCAGAACCGGCTGCGGAGGCGAGTGGCCGAGGTCGAGCGAAAACTAGAAGATCGGGATCATGACGAGGATCTTGATGTAGTAGATCGGGAGCCATTCTCAGACGAAATCATGAACATGCCTCTACCAAGGAATTTTATCATGCCAACCTTCACCCCTTTTGAAGGGAAAACAAATCCAAAAGAGCACATCAGCTATTTTAAATCAGTGATGACGGTGCTAGGTCGGGAGGATGAATTGCTCTGCAGAACCTTTCCAGCATCACTGAAGGGCCCGGCTATAAAATGGTTTAGCAGTCTACGTCCGGCATCAATAAATAATTTCCGGGAGCTGGCCCAAAAATTCATAGCTCGGTTCCGAAGCGCAATCGGGAGTAAAAAGACATCTGACAGTCTCTTTGGCATACGACAAGGCCGAAATGAGTCCATTCGGGATTATCTGAAAAGATTTGATGAAGTTGCCATCGAGATCGAGGAGCTAGATGACCAAGTGGCATACAGCGCGCTTTGGAGTGGCATTACTCACCAAAGGCTTCTGGAGGTCTTGCTTACGGACAAGCCAAAAACGTACGGCATGCTGTTACGCAGGTGTCAAAAGCAAGCCAGTGTCTATGAGGTGATAGATGCCCGGGTTAAAGCAGATCGGGACAGGAGACCGGATCGGGACAAAAGATCAGATCGTGAGGAAAAACCATCCCCAAGTGACAAGCATCAAAGGCCAAAAAGTAACTGGAAGCGTGAACAGGTAAACTATACTCCTTTAAACTCGAAGCCATCAGAGATTCTGATGAATATCCGGGATAAAAAGGAGTTGAAATGGCCCGGGAAGATACGTGCACCTCCCGAGGACCGGGATATGACCAAATATTGCCGATTCCATCAAGATTACGGGCACCATACGGATGCTTGTCGGAATCTGAAGTTCGAAATAGAAAAGTTGATTCAACAAGGAAAGTTGGGTCAATACGTGAGGCAGTCGGGGAAGAGTCAAACATATTCACCGGCGCCAAAGAAGAGAGGTCGATCCCCAAGCCCAAAAGAGCTTGACAAAAAAGCGGACAAAGGGAAAGAGAAGGAAGATCGGGAGGAAACACCCGTGTACGTCATAATGGGGGGACCAACTGTGGAGTCGATCAGAAAGGCGAAACAAAAGGCTCGGTTCGTGGGGGCTGTACATTTGCCTAAGAAAAGGCAAAATCCAGTATGCCCCGAGCCAATAACCTTACTGCGACGCTGACCTTGACGGTGTCATGTCACCGCATGATGACGCAATCATCATCAAAGTCAAGATAGCCAACCGGGAGGTTCACCGAGTTCTGGTGGACACGGGATCCTCTGTCGACCTCATCTCGTATGATGCCTTCAGAAGATTAAAGTTGGCTGATGATTTGTTAACACCATCATCAACGCCACTATATGGTTTCGCGGGATCATCCACAGTGGCAGAAGGAACTATCCATCTGGATCTTAAAGTGGGAGTGTCACCCCGAGATACTTCGGTTCGGGTAAACTTCATGGTGGTCCGGGAACTGTCGGCATACAACGTCATTCTGGGACGACCAACGTTGAACGCACTTGAAGCAGTAGTGTCTCCCAGGCATATGAAGTTAAAGTTCCCGACTGAATCCGGAGTCGGGGAATGTTGTTCAGATCAATCGGCTTCCCGACAATGTTATACAAACTATCTAAAGGAAAAGCGTAAGCCAGAAAGTTCGGGAACGGCCATGAACGTCGAGGTTCGGGATGACCGCGATGAAGAAAGCATGCAGCGGGCGGAACCCGTCGAAAAGCTGGAAAGGATCCAACTTAGTCAATCCTTTCCCGATCGAGGAACGTTCATTGGTTCAGAGCAGCCAGACGATTTCAAGAAGGGACTTACCCGGTTCTTGTGTGATAATGCAGATATCTTCGCATGGTCAGCAAATGATATGCCCGGGATAGACAGACGGGTAGCAGAGCACAAACTACGGATACAGAAAGATGCTACCCCGGTCATCCAAAGACGAAGAAATTTCGCAATTGAAAAGCATGAGGCAATCAGGGTAGAAGTAGAAAAATTGGAGAGGTCGGGTTTCATAGAACCAATCGAATGCCCAACCTGGCTTGCCAATGTAGTTATGGTGAAAAAAGCAAATGGGAAATGGAGAATGTGTACCGATTATACCGACTTGAATAAGGCCTGCCCCAAGGATTGCTATCCTCTCCCGAGGATTGATCTTTTGATCGATGCTACTGCAGTCATGAGGTCCTTAGCTTCATGGACGCATACTCGGGATATAACCAGATCTTAATGAGTCGGGAAGACGAGAAGCACACTTCCTTCATGACTGACCGGGAGAGTTATTACTACCGAGTAATGCCATTCGGTTTAAAAAATGCAGGGGCAACTTATCAGAGGGCTGTCAATAGGATCTTTCAAAAACAGATCGGGCGGAACATGGAGGTATATGTGGACGACATGCTTGTAAAAAGTTTGGTTCGGGCAGGACATTTGGCTGACTTGGAGGAGACATTCGATGTGCTTAGGACATACCGAATGCGCCCGAACCCTGAAAAATGCGCCTTCGGGGTATCCTCGGGAAAGTTTCTTGGGTTCATGGTTTCCCAAAGAGGGATCGAGGCTAATCCAGAAAAGATTCAAGCATTGGCCAACATGACACCACCAGTTACTATAAAAGAAATCCAGTGTTTAACCGGGAGGGTGGCCGCTTTAAATCGGTTCATATCCCGAGCTGGGGAAAAGTGTAATACATTCTTCAAAGCCTTGAAGACCACGTCAAGCTCGGGAACAATTGCTTGGACACCGGAGTGTCAACAGGCCTTCGATCATCTTGTAACATACCTCGGGACAACACCGGTTTTGGCCCGACCCCTGTCTGGAGAAGCTCTTACGGTTTATCTGGCAATCTCGCCAACAGCGGTCAGTGCAGTTTTGGTTCGGGGTGATACAGTTCAGAACCCAATCTATTATGTGAGCCATGTGCTTATAGATGCTGAAAAACGGTACCCGGACATTGATAAGCAAGCGTTGGCACTTCTCGTGGCATCACGAAAACTAAGACCCTACTTCCAGTCGCACCCGATCATAGTCCCGACTAACTTCCCGTTAAAGAAAATACTTCAAAGGCCAGATGTAGCAGGGAGGATGGTCGGGTGGTCCGTGGAACTTAGCGAGTACCAGATTGAATTCAGGCCGAGGACGGCTATAAAAGCCCAGGTGTTGGCCGACTTTATAGTCGAAAGCACTATACCACAGAGAAATGACCAAATGCCAACAGAAGGAAAATCCGAGTTGTGGATTCTACATGTTGATGGTTCGAGTAATATTTCAGGATCGGGAGCAGGATTGACTCTCTGTAGTCCCGAGAACTTCACCATCAGCTACGCAATAAGATTCAAATTCCCGACCTCAAACAATGAGGCGAGTATGAGGCGATCATAGCGAGGCTTGCGAGTGGCCCGAGCTCTCGGGGTTCGGGAGGCTGGAAGTGAGAAGTGATTCTCAATTGGTTGTCAACCAAATCGGGGGGAGTATGAAGCTAAGGATGAAAGAATGGCTAAATACTTGGTCAAAGTTGGACAGACTTCAAACCTTCTTTGAGCGGGTAACATACCGACGAGATACCAAGAAAGGAAAATGAGAATGCGAGATGAACTCTCCCGACTGTCAATGGCAAGTTACAAAAACTTGGACTCAGCGGTTTACATTGAAGAATTAAATAGCCCGAGTATCCAAGAACTGGAAACCCTTGAGATCAGCAAAGAATCGAGTCGGACCACACCTCTAATTTCGTATATTCGGGATGACATCCTCCCGACTGATCCGAAAGAAGCAAAGAAAGTTCGGAACCAAGCTGCTCGGTTCACCATGGTCGGGGAGCACCTATATAGAAGGTCCTTCACGAATCCCCTCTTAAAATGTGTAGGGCCGTCCCGAGCGAGTTACGCCCTTGCTGAAATCCACGAAGGCATATGTGGTGCACATGTGGGTGGGAAGGCGTTAGCACAAAAAATATTAAGATCGGGAATATTCTGGCCTACAATACAAAAAGACGCGATTGAATATGTTCGTAAGTGCGAACGGTGCCAGAAACACGCTAATGTCCCAAAGTTACCAGCGGTCCCCATGGTATCCATCTCCAACCCGACCCCATTTGCGATGTGGGGAATGGACCTCGTCGGGGAAACTACCGAAAGCTCCCAAGAATCGGGAGTACATGGTGGTTGCAATAGACTACTTCACAAAGTGGGTCGAGGCTGAGCCGTTATCTTCCATCACGGAGAAACAGATGGAAAAGTTTTTTCAAGAGAAGATAATATACAGGTTCGGGATACCCCGGATACTAGTAACCGACAACGGCAAACAATTTGAAGGTGCCGGGTTCAAAGCCTTTTGTATGAGGTACCATATAGAACATCGATTCGCTTCGGTTTCCTACCCACAGAGCAATGGGCAGGTTGAGGTCACCAACAGGACACTTCTTGACGGGATCAAAAAGAGGTTGGAGGATAATCGGGCAATGTGGGTCGAGGAACTCCCGAGTGTACTCTGGTCATACAGAACTACGGTACGAACCCCAACTGGCGAAACCCCTTTTTGTTTGGCTTATGGGACTGAGGCCCTAGCTCCCGTGGAAGTATTGGCGGGATCATTGCGTTATGATACGTTTAATGAACAACAAAATGATGAAGGACTCAGGGAGAATTTAGATCTCTTACAAGAAACCCGGACAAAAGCACAACAGAAAAATCTATTGTATCAAAAAAGAGCGGCACAGCACTACAACTCTCGGGTTAACAACCGAAGATATAGATCGGGGGATCTGGTTTTAAGACGAACAGGGGCTTCAGACCCAAGAAATCAAGGAAAATTAGCTCCAACATGGGAAGGACCTTATCTGGTGGAAAAAGAAACAAGGCCAGGATCATACCGACTGAAGAGAATCGAAGACGGAAACCCGATTGATCGCTCATGGCATTCCACAAATTTGAAGAAGTTTTACCAATAAAGACATCGGGTCAATACCGTTTGTGACTTCACATTTTCGGATCGAATCTTTCTAAAGAAGATACAATAAATTCGGGTTGATTCCCGTCTGATTAATTATTCCTTTCTTAAGGAACTTGCATCTTTTCTTAAAGATACCATTCACTCGGGTTGATTCCCGTCTGATTAATTACTCCTTTCTAAAGGAACTTGCATCTTTTCTTAAAGATACCATTCACTCGGGATGATTCCCGCTCGGCCGACCCCCGTGATTCCCGTCGATTAATTATTCCTTTTAAAGGAACTTGCATCTTTTCTTAAAGATACCATTCACTCGGGTTGATTCCCGTCTGATTAATTACTCCTTTCTAAAGGAACTTGCATCTTTTCTTAAAGATACCATTCACTCGGGATGATTCCCGTCTGATTAATTATTCCTTTTTAAAGGAACTTGCATCTTTTCTTAAAGATACCATTCACTCGGGTTGATTCCCGTCTGATTAATTACTCCTTTCTAAAGGAACTTGCATCTTTTCTTAAAGATACCATTCACTCGGGTTGATTCCCGTCTGATTAATTATTCCTTTCTTAAGGAACTTGCATCTTTTCTTAAAGATACCATTCACTCGGGATGATTCCCGTCTGATTAATTACTTCTTTCTTAAATGGGAATTGCATTTTTTCTTAAAAATACCGTATACTCAGGTTTATGCAAAAACGAAGAAAAATTTGATTCAGTCATAAAAGGATTACAATATTCAGCATTAAGACTTAATCAATTTTAACTGAAGGACTCCCGGGAAGGTCCTCCGCAACAGCTGGTTCGGTCACGCCCTCGAGGGACTCCAGCAGGCCTACAGTGTTGGCAGGCGAACCTTGGATCTCCTCCTCGCCCCGTTCAGGCTCCTCCGGCAACTCACTATCTCCTTCCCGAACTGTTGTTGCTTCGTCCTCATCTTCCTCCCTTACTTCGTCTTCAGGAGAGGGTTGGGGAAGAGGATCAATGTAGTCCACAGCATCAGGAAAGGGGAAATCCTCAATCTCGGGAAGGCCTTCGGGACGAGGGCGTTTGAGTTCATCATAAATCTGAGGGTCCAGTAGTTTCTCCAGCTCTCGGGGGCGAGGAAGGTCAGTTTGCTGCAGAGCCTTCTTAAAGGCAACCCGCATACCTCTCTTAAAGGAGGGAGTAGCCACAGCCAGGAGGAGACTCTTGAACTCTGGAGTCGAGAAGTATTCCTCCAGCACACTTCGCCTTGAAGCTCCTGTACCCGAGGACTCCAGCTCTTTCAATCTGTCTCTCAGCTGGGCATTCTCATTCTTCTCCACCAATAAAAGGGCTTCAGATGCCTTCAGATCCTCGGACACCTTCCCGACTTTCTCTTCCAAGTCACTGACCTTCCCTTTGTATTTGCTCTTGCTTTTGGAAAGGACATCCCTTTCCTTCTTCAGTTTCGCCGCTTTCTCTTCGGCGTCCTTCATTTTCTTCTCCGCATCTTCCTTGGCAGTAATAGCAGTGCGGGCCCGAACGTTCGACTCCCCATGGAGCTGTTCGGCCAGCGCTAACTGCTTGGCTTGGTCCCGAGCTCTGCGAAGAGACTCAGAAAAAATGTGCACAGCACCAGCAACATATCTGAAGAAAGAATTTACCCGGGTAAGAAGATTCATAATAGTGATTCGGGAGGAAAAAGAGGAAAGACAGGTACCTGAATCCCTCATTAAAAAATTCCCTGTTCGGGAGGTTGCACGATATGTTGCATCAGCATCGTTAGTGGCATCATTCAGCCAGCTGTCAAGCATACTCCGAGTCGCCGAAAACGGAGTTGAAACCAAGGTCACCACCCGAGGAAGAAGGGGCAACCTCCCGAGCCGGTTCGTCAATACGAACCCTTTTTGAAGGACGAGGGACGCCGTCTCCCTTACGCTTCTCAGCTCCCGAGGAAGGAGCCTTTTTCTTTAAACTCTTGTCCGGGGATGCCCCGGGAGGAAGGGCTATCGCCTTGGCAGCGGCAGGAGTTTGAGCCGGGACTTTTTTGAGTACTCCCGAAGGAGTCTTGCTTGTAGACACAGGCTTCCGTCGCTTGGCCTCGTCCATATTCCCGAGCGCCATGGCCAGAAGATCATCTTCGGAGATGTTTTGACTCACTGAAAGACGAAGAGTACGTATCAGGTCAACACAACATAGACAACACATAAATAACAAAAAGAGACTTACTCGGGGAGAAACCCCATAGCTGAAGAACTGACTCGTACTCCATGGAATACCCATGGACTGCGAGTTCGTCATCGTCAACCGAGTTTATTATATCTACATAGTCCTCCTCCTCGGGATGAAGGGCGACGGGGAATATTCAGGACGGTCGATCTTCCCCTTGGAGACTTCTTGGAATTGGGTACGGAAGGGCTCGGGAGAAGGTGGTTTAAAAAAGAGATAAAACTCCCGCCATTTCTTGGTAGTGGACGGGAGGGAATCCTTCAGAATAAAGTTCCCTTGAGAAGGGGAAATTCTTTTGGATAAGAAAAACCAGCCGCGTTGGCTGTGAGGATGAAGGGAATAGTAATGGTGGAATAAGCCAAAAGTCGGGAAGACCCCGATCGACTTACAGAAACCGACGAACCCGATCATAATCCTCCAACTGTTCGGGCTCAAATTGGAAGGACTGAGCTTGTAATGCTCAAGCACATCTATGAAAAGATCATGCAACGGGAGACGTAACCCCCCGATAAAAGCATCATAATATAAGGGATAAAATCCCTCGGGAGGACTATTTACTCTCTGGCTGTCAGTCGGGATAATAACCTGATACCCCTCAGGAATACCAAAACTACCCAAGAACCTATCCAGATCCTCGGGAAACAAGGAGCAAAGATAGAACTCAGGTCCCGAGGAGTTCTGGACAAAATTAATGTGCCAGGGAGTTAAGGGTTCGGCTTGAAGAATTTCTAAGGCCGCGGAGTCGAGTTTTTTAACGTCAGGTTTACGAGGGATGGCCCCCCGGAAACCGCTAGGACGTTGAAAGGGCGGTCGAGGGGGAGCTTTTGATCTGGATGGTCGGGAGGTAGATGGGACATCAGTCCGAAGAAAGGCTTGGGAAGATACAGCAGGGGGATCTCGGGAAGTGGCCGTAGACTCGGGTCTTAGGGCACTCTGAGCGGAAGGAGTGGCAGAATCAGAAACAAGAACAGGGTTCGAATCGAAACTTTGATCAGGACCCTCCCGAGATTCTACACTTGGAATGGTCTCAACCTCGGCCTCTTCCTCTGCTTCTACCCCGGTCTCTATTTCCCCTTCCACTTCATCGGGTGCGAGGGATGGAGCCGAGGCTTGCATCGCCTGCCTCTCTTTGTCCTTACGGAACATCTCTTGAATCTCATCATAGAGCCGGGGATCGTCGTCCTGGGTTGAGCAGCTATTAGATTTGGATTTCTCCTCATCAGAAGATTGCTCATGGAGTTCTTTCAGGCGATCCCCGGTCAGGTTGTATTTTTTCGTTTGATCGCTATCACCCTCGCTGGTATAACCCTCAGCCCGACGACGCCTATCACGGTAGATGGGGACGGGAACCTTGTTTTGATACCTAAACCCTCTCAAGCTTACTTTTGGCTTCTTCGGGGCCTTATATCTTCTCGGGGCCATAAGGAAAAAGAAACTTACTGATTAAAAAGCAGGGAAGGCTTGAGAAGGCTTCAGAAGTCAGTCGGGAGCGTTGCTTAGTCGAGAGCGAAGAAAACAGTGAGAAGAAAAGGAAGGTAAAGGCCCCTATTTATACTACCGGAAGAGGCGTTACACTTCTGGATCAGACGGTTACGACTCTTGACGATCAACGGTTGCAAAGCAAAAACGGTTCGCCTCCCCCGAAGCTCTCATTATGAGGCCTACGCCTAGCCACCTGACGTGTCAATCCCAGGTTGGGCGAAGTCCTGAGGACAGCCGTTACAAAAAACGGCTGGTCACTTTAGTGCGCAGGCATTCAATGCGCCCACTAAGGGATATCCCTGGAAATGTCCCGAGGGAAGGGAAGTCGTGGAACCTCCCGAGGCACGACTCATTCCAACCACTTAACTATCCCGAACATCGCAAGCAACGATCGGGATAGGGGGCTTATGATACGGAAGGATATGCACCAGGCGGGTATAACCCGAGTTAATGGGTACCGTCATATTAAACGGGTTACACCCGACCATATCATGATGCAACGTAATCGGGTCCCAGCTGAATGGGGCTCCACATTGCTGTTAGTCGGGAAGGATGCCGATCTTCTATAACCGAAGGCGTAACGTACGCCACAAATATAGCAATCATCCTTATTATAGAAGGTCAACTCGACAGCTGATTGAAGGGGGCTAACGACAAGGGAGCATGATCCGAGGAGAAACATCAGTCCTTGTCAGGCCAACTTACCAAACACGTAAAAGGTAAACACCCGCACTATAAATGCATAGATCTACCCCTCCGGTAAGCAACCAATACACTTTGAGCATAATCTTGTGTAGCTTTTGCACGATACCTCATTCGGTTCATCATCTAACTTTGCCATCGGAGGCGGTTGCCCGGCACACAAGCCGGCCCGCATCTAACCTTTCTTGCAGGACTCATCGTCCCGGAGGGCCCGCCCGCCGCCCCCCACCCCCCCCCCCCCTCCCCCCCCCCCCCTCTTTCCTTCTGGCCCCCTCCTTGCCTAACCCAACCCCTTTTTTTCCTTTCCTTTTTTTTCCCCCTCCTTTTTTTTTTTTTTTTCTCCTTCTCACCCCCTGCACCAAACCAACCCCCCCGCCCCCCCCCCCCCCCCCCCCTCCCCCCCAGCCAAGAGAGGCCCCACCATTTTTTTTTTTCTCTGAGGGGGAATTTTAAACTCTTCCCCCCGCTAGAAGCCAACAATTCTCTCCACCAACGTGGTTTTTCTTTTTTTTTTTCTAAAAGTATTAACTAGCAGAAACCTCTGTGGAGTATTTGGTAGATCCACACCGCATATTGAAAATCCTTTCTACACATGCTACTAATGTTTTCTGATGTATATGGCTGACACAAAAACATAGACTCTGCTCTGCTTTACATGGAAAATATGTAGATAATTTACCAGTGATCTTTAAACTGTTTTCCACATCCTGACCATTGGGCATATGCTATTCTGCTCAACGATTCAGGTTTAGCAGAGTTATAAGTTATAACATCGAAGTAATGGTGCATATTCAGCAGGGTTAGGCAAGGTTTCGAACTTGAGAAGCCAGGTACTACTTAGAAACACAAGCTAAGAGTGATTACTCAGATGAACTGTGAATTATTATAAAACAAGTAATACTCCTTCAGAATGATGATCAAGTGTGGTGTCAACTGTGAATAATAGTTTTTAGCATTTTCATTGCAGGGTTTGATGATGTATGGATAAAACTGCTCACATAAAGAATCTCAGTTCTATCAAAGGAAGAAGAATGCACACTAATGGTAGATTCTATATTTAATGTATAGATTAAAACTGCTCGAATAAAAGAAGGAAGTACATTTAAAGGGTGAAATATATACTGCATCTCCATCCTCAGTAAAGACACTGCCGACCTGCAAGTTCCAAGTAATTTAAAACCTCCATATACGTGGTAGTTCATTCTCAAAGTGATCGATCTCAGAATACATTTTGACTCAACATGAATCAACACCACCTCAACTGGAATTTACGGTTGAAGAGTTATTACAGCCTCTGCCTCAGTCTATAATAATATATCCACTTTAAATGTCATATTTTGAACCCTGCCGGTTCTTAGGGCTACAATTTGAGGTCCGCCAACCTCATACCAAAAACAAAAAAGGGAGGAACGAAGCGGGGAAAACAGTTAAAAGATAAGAAGAATCAAAAAGGAAGGATGAATGGAACTGGTTTTCAATCTTCAAGCTCGATAATTTTCACTACAGATGAATCTCCAACTTTTTGAAAAACAACAGCACGATCATGAGGCTTTATTATGCCTGATACCTTGCCATATTCGAGAGCAAACTTAAGAACTGACTCACTTGTGGCACTAGTTGATTCCGCCTGAACAAGCAAATTCTTGAAAATCAGATCTCAATTATATGCTGGAACAGATTAAATAAATACGACACAGAATGAAATGAAAGATTTACCGGATGTCGAGGATCTGCAAGCATGGGGAAAAGACCTCTGACTATTAGGGATTGTCTTGCCTGTTCATTCATCATCAAAATAATACTCTAGTTAATATCTAAACACTGTAAAATTGAAATAAGTAAACAAATAGAGCGAAACAAGTAGATGATTTCTGTCATCAAGAGTGCACAAAGTTATTAGAAATTGATTATACTTATTGGAAGACGGTCAAAATTAGATCCAACACGCAAAGAATCACATGCTTCAGAACACAAAAAGATGATGCATTTCCATCAGGTGCCAGCTATTTCAAAGGCAGGCAGGCAATACCAAACCCAGCACAAAAGAGAGGACATACTCCCTAAACTGCACTACTTGTTCTAGAAAAACCAACAGTCTGCGTTGAAACTTAAAGCATCGGTTTTCACCATCCACTGCCCACCCCCGCAAGAGGAGCAGATAAAAGATTCCAGTGGCATGGTTGGTGAGCCAACAAGGGCGTGGTGCTCTCTGTATGTAGATGATTTGAACATCCATCCTCCATCCAGTAGGTCCACAGAGTCCTAGATATGGGAAATACAAAAGCACTCCACAAATCTCACGACCAGAAAGTTTGAATTTTTTTAGTGAGAGCCACTTTCAAAGGATCACTTCTGAAATTTCATGGGTAATCAATACCCATATTCAAGCATTAGAACAGTGACCACTGAACCCAGTTCCCCACCAGAATCATTTATTCAAGTACTCATAAAACATAATAAGGATATGTTGACCGCATAAATTGGATAAAGAGTAAGTAACCAGAAATAAGAAGTGAGAAGT
The DNA here is from genome assembly GCF_041222555.1 of Hakea prostrata. Taxonomy (NCBI): domain Eukaryota; kingdom Viridiplantae; phylum Streptophyta; class Magnoliopsida; order Proteales; family Proteaceae; genus Hakea; species Hakea prostrata. The sequence goes on from NW_028291129.1 coordinate 122,742, forward strand.
GCACATAATCCTACCAACCAACAGAGAAGGGATCCAATTACCAAAATCTATTTATATGTCTGTAATCAACAATAATGTCTTATCCCAACTAAATGGGGTCCGCTACATGGATCCTTTGCCTTCCAATCAGCTTTAGTTAAGGTCATACTAGATACAAGATCTAAGTCATGCATAATCTCTTCAAAACACTTCAAAAAATGTTTTCAAGCAAGAGCAAAACAGTTGAGGTCAATATGCAGAATTTATTTCATTCTCTGTAAACCCTGGGAAACCATTAGATCTAACAACAAGCATAGCACAAGAACAAGTGCGAAAATTTCTGACAGAGGAGTTTTGAGTACCGTATAACAAAAGAAAACCAATAATAAGAAAATCCAAGAAATCATAAATGTGGCCACAAAACATGGTAAACACCAGTGCACCCTTGCACTAATGGGTCAATCAAGAAACATTAAACACACACAAAAGGCATTTTTGTTTCCAATTCAAGTAAATTGGCAGGGCCACCATACCTCAATGGGTCAAATTAGGAAGACCAGTGACAAGTGATGGTTTGCAATTTGCACCCACAAGTGATGGTTTGCAATTTGCACCCAAGAAGATAAGAAGAAACTAATCTCATGAGCAATAAAAAAAAATTAAGCAGATGGCAAACCTGAAAAGCACCAGTAAAGGTCCACTTAAGCTGATTTGTAATGAGTTGAGGAATAACAACTGATAGAACAGGCATCGTTGGCCTATACTTTGCAATTAATCTGTATTCATGGGAAATTTAAGTTAAGACATCTAATATAAATACAGACAAAATATGCACCATATTCAGCTGAGAGGAAACCAAGAGAAACTGTCACACAAAGACACAAAAGAAATTGCCTTTTTTTTTCACAAAGCCATGAGGGAAGAAATTACCTTGCAGCCCTTCCTGATGTAGTGAAGCAGATAATTACAGAAGCTCTCACCTTAATTGCTGCACGAACCTGGATAAAAGCCCAAGATATAAAGCGAAGACTGTAAACAACTCTCATAAAAGAATTACTATCTGACTTAACTACTGATCCATTTAGTGATGACAATTGCTGATCAGAAGTACCAAGGCCCAAAAGAAAATACCGCAGAGGAAGCTATCGATTCCAAGTGTGTCATTGGTTCTCCAACATATTTAACAGTCTTCTTGAAATACAAATCTTGATTGAAAACCTTCTCTGCCTGCAGACATAGCATTATAAGCAAATATATTGATATAAACTTAAAGAGTTCATATGATAATTAGCTAGCTACATAAAAATGTATATTGAGTCTCATGCTGGGCAAAGGCCTCAGCACCAGAAGCACTGCAAATCCCAACAAAAATGTACTAGTATTTGAGCTATATGTACAGAAATATAACTAAAGAAAGAATCAGTCCAATTTAACCCCCCCCCAAAAAAAAAATTTAATAGAAAAAAGCAGAATAAGTCCAATACCTCATGACCACAAGCAGCTAAAAAAAAGGGGGACATGAGTTCAACAAGGAAATATATTCTAGTAATTCATTGATGTTCTAAAGCTACCTAGAGGAACCATTGCATTCAATATGATTTTGATGATATCTGGACAACAGAAAAGGAAAACTTAAGACCACAGGCAATGTCAAGACATTGTGACAAGAATTAACAGCACACACTTAATCTCAACATGGAGTACTTAAGCAAAACATGAAGCATTTTTTATTGAAGTAATTTGCACTGAAAAATGAGGAAGAGGACACACCTCAGCACAAATTTTACCAACAGTGGTAATAGTCTCTATAGGGTACAATCCTCTTAGAGTTTCTGCACCTAAAAGAATTGCATCACTACCTGCATCCATCACAAATGAAGAGGTATACATTAGATCCTGCAATGCAGCATGTCAAATAGAACAAGCAAAACAATGTCCTACTCGATAAAACATGAAGAGATGTGCACCAAGCTATTAAGGACCTCAACATGAAGTTACCATACCATCTAATACAGCATTGGCAACATCAGTTGCTTCTGCACGAGTAGGTCTCAGGTTGTCAGTCATACTGTCCACAACACGAGTAACCACTGCAGGCTTTCCAGCCATATTGCACTTGTAAACAGCAGCCTTTTGAAATGAAAAAACCTGAAAATTGAGGAGAATAAACAGTGGTGTATAGTCAAATTTGCACAAATTTTAACAGTTATAGAAGCTCACTAGTATAGCACAAAACATATAAGGTTTACTAAAATAAGAAAATGGAAAATTAGCAGAATAGGACAGCACAGAAATAGTCATTGCTAACAAATCATTGAATTTACAGTCGACCTTGTTTCTGATATCACTACCTTCAACCTCTTTATCAGAACCAAGTTCATTTCAAAGGCTAATATGGAAGCTAGTTCGAGTTAATCATTTCTAACAAATCAATTATGACTTTCCGATTGACCTTGCTTTTGACATCACCAGCTTAAAATTTCTTTATCAGGAACAAGTTCATTCCTATGGCTAATTCAGAAGCTAGCTCAGGTTTGATGGCATAGTGCTGTACAGACCAATGAAAACTTCCAACTAAGATGACTCTCTACAATTCTGTGAAGAAAATTCAAATTCAATAGATAGAGTTGGAGTCACCAAAAACATTAGATCTTAAGACCCTGCACTGCCAGCAAATTCCCAAGCTGGACTAATACATCAGTTGACATTCTTATGAATTGACCTAGGCCCACCAAAGCACCATCAAGCATATATCTAGCCACCAATCAATGTATCATGTATCAGTATCCTTCCTAAGATATCTTCTTCAACAGAGTGCAATTACTTTTTTCACTACAGTTGTTTGATAAGGAAATATAGTGTTCCCAGAAAGAATTTTGTACACGTCGTGTGATCTAATGTGGCTTGTATACAGGTACTGTTGAAAACTTTTCCACCGAGAACCAGTGACACAGGTTTGAATGTATTTTAGCATCTACTCGTATGAGAGGAAAAGGTATGTATGACTATGCCATTTAGGTTAGAAGGATCCAACTTTAAAGCAAGGCCTATCCAACCAAGATTAGCACGAGAAGTAAAATCGCATCATACAATTTTGCATATTTGTTCACTGGGGCCTGGGGGCAATCTAAGGACCTGTTAAATTGTTCCTCTGTCAATGTTCAGAAACCTGACCTTTTCAGGAGGAAGATCTATGCCCAGATTTCCACGAGAAAGAATAATCCCATCTGCCTCTTGTAGAATCTCATCAAAATGGTTTAGGCCCTGTAAGCAATTGCAAGAAAAGAAATTTGTAAACTTGCAAATTAGCATTTCTTAAACAAGCAAAGCACTAGTACCACCAAATAGGGTCACCATTGAAAATCAGTCTTAAGACAATTGCCGACAAGATTAACTTAACCAACAACTTTTCATCCCACCTAACCTGGTTTGCCAGCTTACCTCTATGTTTTCGATCTTTGCAAAGATCTGGGTCTGTCGAAGATCACCCAATTTGGAAAGGAACTCCCGGGCCTGCATTAGAAGATTATTCAAGGCCAGTCACAGAGAGTAATAAGATAGAAGAATACAAACATTGTGACCAAAAGAAAGGCAAACATAAATAGGCAAATCACAAAAAAAGGGGGGCTCCAAGGGTGTCATAAAGCCAAAAGTACTTATATCAAGAACAGTACTTACATGGCGAACATCTTCTGCATGCCGGGTATATGACAAGGAGAGGAAATCTATACTGTTATGAACACCCCATGTGGTTATAACCTGAAAGAAGAATTGCAATATTAAGATTTGCACTAGGAAGGAAATTGGATAGAGAAAATTTCACAACAGGAAAAGGCCCATATTTCAAACTATAATATGTTAAACTTCAAACCTCTTTTATGCCGATACTTTTCAGTATTTAGGATGTTAATGGAATATTTTCCCAAGTACATCATCCCACAGTTTAGGAATGTCGCATGGGAAGTTGGAAACAAAGTTCAAGGTCTCACAAGATCTCGGTGAGTTTCTCAGTTCCGACAAGGATCAACTCAGAACACTATGAGATATCAAAACAGTATGTCTTGGAAAAAAAGGTACAAATCAACTAAATATAAACACTCTCCAAAAGAGCGGTCCAAATTTCAATGTCTCAGTGGCTGTTGGCAGTTGGTACTATTAAAAAAGTTTTGAAGGAAAACACCTCAAAACCTCACTTTCCAAGCCCAAATCTTACACAACCAAGCATGGAACAGCTACCAAAACCAAGGGCCACATTAGACATAAAAAACAGAACCAACTCGACCAAAATCTGGCTGAATTACTAGGACAACTTGACCTTTGGCTGACCAAAACCAGTCAAGATACCAAGACCTCTAACCTTGCATGCAGAGAAGTAAATTGTATAGGAACCCACTATCGCAGTGTAACAGTTGGATGTGAAAAAACCACATTATGCTCACAATCGAAGTTAATTAGACATTTCCCATCATGTCCACTTATCAACAGAAGTAACTTCGGTTAAAAAGGCATTATCTTAGCTCAGTAGATGCCCCCACCCACCAAAAAAAAAATCACTTACTTCTTTATCTGATTCAGTTAAGGTAGGCAGATCAATGTGGATTTGAGAAACATGCAAAGTGAATAAGGACCCAGCAAGAGTAGCAGAATTTTTAATTATGCAGACGACATTTTCCCCTTTGACCTCAGACACCTGTAGTTGAAACAGAACCACATAAGAAGCTTGGACAAAATAATTACAACACCAAATTTATTAAAAGATAATTACTACTATAACCATCGCACTCAGCAGACATATTGCTTTTACATCCAAAGCTTAATTGACAGGTAGGCTTTCAACCCAAGAGACACTTATGCAAATTATTTATGAGACATGGAGAACATATTAGCACATATCCCCATGCAAGTGCTTTGATTTGACAATACGAAATGACTGAATTTCTTTTATCAAAGCATTGCCTAGGCAACCAGGAGCTTTGGTTGCCATGTTGGTGTCGTCTTGTGCCTGGGACCAACATCTAGGATCACCTAGACTCTTATGACAAAAATGATCCTAAATGACTAAGTTCATTTGAGCTTACAAAAAACATACAATATTGAACTCAAAATTTTGATCTAGCTCTCTAACAAACCATTCTCTTACCTCCAGCCAAACAGAAGTAGTTTCACTTCCAGTGAACAGGTATTGGCCAATAAAAATGGTATCTCCTTTCTTCACTGCCTGAAAACAACACATTTGCTTCATTTTATACCAAAAATCATAGCAAGTAAAGCATAATTACAAAAATACCATATTAGAGGCATCACATTAATACAGAATGAAGCAGATTTAAAAGTCTACCAGACTACCCAAGGAAAACACATCACTTACTTCACTGCAAAGCGCATCAAATGGTTCAATTTCACTCGATATGATATAAGTGCATCAATTGCTATATTGTATATTGCAAAGTGTGTCACTTGCATCACTCCAAATTGAGAAGGAATATTATCATGCTAAAATATATTTGCAAGATATTCTATATGAAGCAATTGATTTGCAAATAAAAGAGGGTAATAGTCCAAAAGGCAGGAATAGTAGAAAACCAAAGAAATCAATAATACTAGAAAACTTTTTTTCCAGTACGCATAGAAAAAAAAAAAGCTGATCTAGCAACTCATTCATGGAAAAATGTTTATAACCAACAATTTTTCTTTTTCTATAGCTTTTAGAGAGCTAGGCTGATTTATATTGGAAAAATAGACAGCCACAATAAATCAGCAACACAGGTATCTAAACCCTCTGGAATCCTTCTAAGCTAACAGGCAAAGATTGAAATAGAAGTCCTCCATTCTGCAGACCTCAACTGCTTTTGGAAGAGCTGTTTCTGATGAGCTGCCTAGCCTCCTAGTGAGCCTTCTTCAAAAGTGTTTCACTGGGGAGAGTTGAAGTCCATCTGTTGTAACAGCCTTACCCCAAAGAAGGACAGTTCATGCCAATGTGCGTCAACAGCATAAATAAAATAACATACAGCATCAGTACCATATCCAACAACTTGAAGACAAGATAGATATGTTGTTTGGAGCAAAGGTCCATTCTAAATTGCACCTTAAGGGAGGTTATCATCATGAAGCAAGGAATTTATTCATTAAGGAAGGATCCTGTATAATCTTGCTGACTCCTGCACAGTGATAGAGATTGATCTCAGTTAATGCTCTTCATTTAGAGAAGTGATTTAACCCATTCCCCCAACTGAGTACCCTGCTGCTACCTACTCTGCTACTAAATGGTTAGGCTTTTTAAATCAGAAGCAAACTTTCTAATTCCATCACTCCCCTTTTCTGCATCATCCTGCCATAATTTCTCTTCCATCTTAAGAATGCATGTATTCCTTCCTAAGGCCCCAATGCGACACCTTTTTTTGAGCCCCATCTACCCAGAATATTGACTGATAAAAAGATTCTCCCAGAATCTTCCAAAACTCTATTCCGTAGCTTGTTGCAAGTTGGCAGAGGAGACATCTGCTGGTGATTTGTTCTGTCCTATGCCTTTGAATGCATCACCGTAAACCTAAATCTAGATCTACTCCCTTAACCTATTCAGCCACTCCAGCTCTATCCCCATCAAGCTGAACCATTCCCTTGATTTCAAATCCAGTGTGGGACGGATTGAACTATCAACTCTGTATACCATATACAGGTAAGACTGTCTTCTACAGATGGATAATAATAAGTGCAGAATGAATAGTCTACAAAATCAAAACTAAAAATGTGTTTAACTATTAAGTAAATATAATCACCAAAACAAGAAAAATCTGAAAGGTTAGACAACTGAGAGACTTCGGCAACCAACCTAACATCCTCCCACCATTCTCTGTCAAATTTGTACTGTGTGAATATTCAAATACTGATAAAAACACTTTCAAAAACCAATAAACAACAAAACTTAAAATGGAACATTCATCAACATCAGTGCTTACCTTTGATAGCCCAGAAAAATTGATTGGTAACAACTCTGAAGTTGCTTCCTTATCTTGATCTGGTGTTAGAACAACAAATGCATTTTCCTGAAGTGAAATGGAATGTTCGCTTCTATTTACAACCTGCAGCTCCGGTCCCACTGTGTCCAGCATAACCTAAGAATAGGAGTAGAGGAGTCCATTACAAGTTCCTTTCTTATGGTAATCAATTATGTTCATGCTCCAGTAGAACTAAAATAAGAATCAGAGTAGATAACACAGGATCGACAATTGTAGATAATCAAGAACGTCTGATGCATCATTTAAATAGGCAACTACTGGAAAGAAGAAGGATAAGAAGACCCTTTTCAAGTGTAATACTTATAACTTATATTTAAAATAATATTACAAGAAAAAAGGGAAAAGAAGTTTCGTCACATATATGAAGTATATACACTGCAAACTGGAAGCTAAATCCGAAGACTATATCGTTGGGTAAAGGAGCTTACAGCACAGAGCTTCTTAGTGCTTCTGACGGCCGTCTTCAGATTATCTAGAGTCTCTTGATGAAATTCAGAGTCGCCCAAGGAAAAATCAAAACGTGCCACTGCGACCCAGAGATATACAAAGCATTACATTCACGACGATACAAGCTCCAAGCTTGCGATTCATCGAGAGGAAAAACTCCAAAAACCATTTCAATCAATGAAGAAGCAAAAGTAATTTTTTCTCTTTTCACTTCCTCCAAAAGTACCGAAAGGAAGTAGACAGTCATCTATTTAAAATCAGAGTAACAACTCCACATTGAACAGATCATACCTGACATCCCTGCCTTAAGACAGCCAGAGATAACCTCGACAGATCTCGATTTCGGACCCAGTGTACCGACAATTTTTGTCATTGCAGGAAAGAAACTCTGCAAAATTCATAATCATAAGTCCCAAAGCAAGATCATGCAATACTCAAAATCCAAATCAAGCAACGACTACTGTTCAACTTCAACACATACGACAGTAGAGTGCTTCGGATAAACAAACCAAAGCAAAAGAGTATACTTTCTACCATCAAACTTATAGGAAGTCGATACCGCAGAAGAAACGAATTAAACCGAACAGTAGAGAAGATTACTACTTACAGTCTTGGATGGCTCAAGGATGGAAGCCATCCTAATGGGCTCTTCGAGGAGCAAGTTCGTCGCATGCATTTTCGATCAGTTACTATCAACTACTCAACAAGGAAATGCAGAAAAGCAGAAGATGATGGTCGCAGAGAAGAGATACAGAGAGTTTCTCTTTCAGTTCAGAGCGGTTCTATGCTCTGCTTTGCTCGAACCTCTTTTTCTTTTCTTTTTCCCTAACTACGTTCGCTAAATTACGCTCTTTATAAACCGGGAATTCCAGAAGGGAAGGTTTTACTTCTACAAAGACTTGACCGGTGAACAAGTGGGACCTAACCTATTAATCGTCGGATTAGCATTTGTTTGCCATTCTTAACCCTGCTAGATTCACGGCCAGAGATTAAACTATGAGAACCGTCAGATTGGTGCCATGAAAAGGAAGATTCTTCAAGGTTTTCTGGGATTCTACGTGCTCAACTGTGCAAAACCAGCTTAGTCTCGCGGATTTATTACTGAAACCATTAAATCAAATTGGTTTTCTCAAAGGCCACCTGAAACGCTCGCCACTAGGATTCCGACGCTGGTTTTGCCCTTCCCACTCGCTATTTAAAATTTTCAACTTGCCTCTTTCCCAAGCAATCCGCTTCCGTATGTTCCTGTACATAGTTTCTCATCAATCTGCGGTGTGACAAAGAATTTACACCGTCGGATCATTTTCTTCAGAATGGATGATGGTCGCCCATGGGTCCCTTTTCTTTTCTGAAAGAAAAGGTTTTATGGCCGACAACCACGTAACTAATTCCAAATTCTTATTCCATTTAAATTTCTTCGTTGATGCGCCACGGAGCCCATGGGTAAACAGGACATAACACGTGGGCGGATCCAGGGAGTGGAAGGAAAACATACTCTGGACTCTGGAGCATATGCCAAAGTAGAACGGATCAAAATTTCCAAAACATGATGAAAGTATTTAAATGGGTTAAATTCAAGGGGAGTAGAATTCTAGAACCTTCTAGAGGGCTGATAGAATACGGTGTCCATTGCCAATACTCAAAACCATGGAACGCAGTTTTCGCGAATTTCGAATTTCGGCGAAATTCGCCCATTTCGCCAGAGGGCGAAATAAAAATGGGAGCGAAACCGACATTTCAATTTTTCGTGATTTTCTGGCAAAACCACGATTTCAAACGATATTTTCAAACTTTCGCCGGAAAATTGACGATTTTCCGACCAAACTTCAAAACTTTTTTTTTTTCTACTGCTCTTTGAGTCTGAGATGGGTAGCAGGCTGTTAGCCTCTGCTACTTCTGCCGGAGAAGAAGAAGAAGAAGAAAGAGAGAGAGAGAGAGAAAGAGACATCTACTCCTTGAGTCTGAGGTGGGTAGCAGCCGTTTTTGCCGGAGAAGAAGAAGAAGAAAGAGAGAAAGGAAAAGAAAACAACAAGTGGTCGTTACTGCAGAGCTCCGCCACCGGAGGAGGATTCTCAACTGGGTTGACTCTGGATTGAATAGCCGAAACCATGTAAGCCGTCAATCTCTGCTCTGGATCGCCTCTCGGTGTTTGAGACCTCGCTTTAACCTAGCAAGAGTTGCGCCGCCGCATCCATTTTTCCTTCCGAAATGGCCGCCGCAACATCGAGAAAAGATTGTTTCGAAGAACCGGAGGTCAAGAGGAGGAAGACGAAGAAGATGAAGAGGTTGGAGAAGGAGAGAGAGGCTGAGGCTTTTGGCTCTGGTTTTGGGTTCATCGTCGCCGAGATCTCGGCGATTATTCGCCATTTCGCTCGGTTCGCCAACCTTCGAAGCATCGTTCCGTGCTCAAAACTACCATCCACCCGGAAAATCACGCTTGGATTAGACCGAATCAAGCAAGGTTGATAATTAATTATTGAGTTTTTTACATGAGCCCTTTCATTTTCATGGAAAACAAATCGTACCCCCTCTAAAATCAAAACCTTGCAAATATCCCCTCCACCGTTAACCTCGTTACTTAAGACTGTTAAATAATTTTAATATGATCGTATGACCCTCAAATATGATAACATTTGAAGAGCTTTTTACATGAGCCCCCTTCATTTTCATGGGAAACAAGACGCACCCCCCCTAAAAAAAAAAAAACTTGCAAATACCCCCTCCACCGTTAACCCCGTTATTTAGGACTGTTTAATAATTTTAATATGTCCATATTACCCTCAAATATGGTAACGTTTAAACTTGTTATTTTCAAAGCCCTACCACCTCACTCCTCATAGTTACTCATAGTTACTCATAGTTACTCACGATGCCTCGTAATGCTGTCAATCAATGCCCACGATTACCACCAGAGGAACATTTGAGGAGAAGCAATGTGTACCTCAGAGAGAAGAAACGTTGCAGGAGAAGAAGAAAAAAAATACAAGTTAGGTACGCATTGCTTCTCCTCAAATATTCCTCCGGGGGATGAAGTATTTGCAAGGTTTTTTATTTTAGAGGGGGTGTGCCTTGTTTCCCATGAAAATGGAAGGGGCTCATGTAAAAAACTCTTGAAAATAAAATGTTCAAATGTTACCATATTTGAGGGTAATATTGTCATATTAAAATTAGTTAACCGTCCTAAGTAACGGGGTTAATGGTGGAGAGGGTATTTGCAAGGTTTTGATTTTAGAGGGGGTGCGCTTTGTTTCCCATAAAAATGGAGGGGGCTCATGTAAAAAACTCTTAATTATTTAATTAGGAATGGTATAAGCTTGATACTGGTTCAATCCGACCCAATTTTAACTGATTTTTTTTTTTTTTTTTGTAGGACCCAATTTTAACTGATCCAATCTGACTTAGCTCAGCCTTAAATCAAAAGGGAAAATGAATCCAATTCATCATATGATTTTGCCACGTACACTTAAGCACTAAGCACAGCTCAGGAAGTTGGTTCACAAGAGACCAACTTCGGTGGTGCACACCAACCATGTTGCGTCCAGTAAAGATCAAAATGCGTACACTACGCAACACAGCGCACATCCAAGCGGCTCCAAAATTAAAAGGGTATTTTTCATCTGCACCCTGAGGTTTGGTCCAAGTCACTTTTAGTCCAGACAAAATTATTCTTTGCATCTGGCTCCCCTGTGATTTTGAGAAATGATAAAATAAGTACATATCATAATTTTGATGATCAAAATGCCCTTATGGTGCAACGGTCAAGATTATATCCATATATATCATTTCGATCTAACAGTTCATATTAAAAAGACAAATTATAATTACAATTATAATCTTTTCATTTTATATTCAAGGGTTTTAAGATTTCAAATTTACAAAATATGCCCTTGGTTGGAACTCAATGAAATCGAAGAAAATAAAATGCCAAGACGCACAACATTGCAACTTGCAGGAGTTTTATCATTCCCGCATAGTATAGGGACTGGAGTTGTAGGAGGAAAGAATAAAGCATTTGAAGTAGGATTTCCGATTCATTGTCACAGGGAAGAGCAAAGAAGAGAAGGAGAAACACAGAGAGATACAAAGAGGGGTGAAAGAAGTTTGAACCCGTCAAAGGTTGACGATGGAGAGGGGAAAGTTCAAGGGCAAGCCTACAGGGGTTATAATTGTAAATTTCTCAAGGTTCCCATTTGCTTAAGAGAATCGGTTGGCGAAGGAATTGGTTCTTTGTTGAAGCATCATGATTCGGCTTCTACTACAAATTTATCACAAAATCCTTGCCGTCGTCAACCTCCTCCACGTTCTTCGAATCAGTCCACAGACTGGTATGGCTTGACAACTCTTGGCCATCCAAAGTCATCGCCTTCAGAATCTTCAAAGGAAGAGTTATCTTCTTCGAAAAAGTATCACTTGAAGGATGGTCTCACCGAGTTGGTGAAAGCATCTCCAGAGACGGTATTATCTGAAAATTTTGCAAAGCAAGAATTGTGCATTGGAAACCCTATTGATGTTACCAAGAGTTCTATGTGTATAGGTTCTGTTTCAGTCTCTCATGAAAAAAATATGGAGCAAGAAAACAGGCCATTAAACTGTTAGATTCATTTTTTGTACTGCAAGGGCATACTTTGTAAATTTGAAATCTTAAAACCCTTAAATATAAAATAAAAAGATTATAATTGTAATTATGATTTGTCTTTTTAATATGAACCGTTAGATCAAAATGGCATATATGGATACAATCTTGATCGTTGCACCATAAGGGCATTTTGATCATCAAAATTATGATATGTCATTATTTTATCATTTTTTAAAATCACAAAGGAGCCAAATGCAAAGAAGAACTTTTTTTTTGACTAAAAGTGACATGGACCAAACTTCAGGGGTCCTGATGAAAAATACCAAAATTAATAAAACGCAAAAAGTATGCATTTCATATTGGACAAAAAAATTTGGGGTAAATCTTTCTACCATTTTTTGGTAAAAGAAATCATGTTGCAGAAATGAAGGCCGATTGTGGGGCTTTAGCGTCTTTGTCTACTAATAGGGAAGCTAAATTGGGTGGTGGCGATTGTGTATGGGCCCACCACTGCTACTGCCACGTCGTTGTTATCGATCGTTGTTATCGAAAAGTATAGGGTAGACCCCTGGGTCGTCCACCTATGGCAAGCTCTATGTCTCTAAGCTCCGTTTGTTTCCTCTTTCCGTGACGGACACAAATGAACAGCGACCGTTTGTTTGTTTTGCATGATGAATATCCAATCATATCAAAGAATCCTAAATTAATTCATACAGGTTAAAAAAATGACCGTAGGTAGTACTTTTATAAAGAACTTAGAAAATGATGGGTTCTGGTTCTCTCATCTCGACCAAAAAACGATGGTGCCCCCTTCTCGGCTGAGAATTATTCTTTTCTTTTAATTTTGTATTCAAAGGGTGTTTTTTTTATGAGTAAATCGCAACGCCACCCAAAATAAAGACTTTAATACATTGCATCCTATTGGATATTTCAAGACCACAAGCATCTTAGAATTTTGTTTTTTTGTGGAATCAAGCATCTTAGAATTGGACTTGCATTAGATATATTAGTCCAATAAATTAGTGAGTGATTTCCTTTAAAAAATTATTTATTTATTTAATTATGAAATTACCGTCATTTGGGTTGCTTCATAGCGAAGAAGATGAAGACGCTATCTATTATTGCATTTGTAGGTTGTGTTGTGTCCTAGCAGTGAGGTTTCCTTCTCTCTCATCTCCTTTCTCCCTCTTTTAAACCATCTAGGGGAATCAACTTTCCTTTCTATGTGCAAATTCTTGAAGCCTAGGATTAGGGTTCCAGCAGTGAGTGAATCCGGAATCAATCCATCCATGGTTTTTTTTTGAATAGATTTGGATCAAATCAAAGTGTCATTGAGCCTAAAGGAAGACGATGCATAGCAAAAGGTTGTCCAGAAGCACAAGCCTAGGAACTAGTCCCTCATAAGCAAGTCCATCCTTGGGGGGTTCAGCAAATCTTGTAGCCTCTGGTGATGTAACCAACTCTCCCCCCAAGTGGAGCACAGGCTTTTCACTCCTTAAGAGGATGATACGATCATTCGAGCACATGCCAAGTTTGGTAACAAATGGACCACAATCGCCTACCTTCTCTCTAGTCATACCGACAACATAAAGAAAAAAAAAAACCTCATATCTATGCTCAAACTTGAAAAAGAGTGTTGAAAACATTAACTGAGGTTTTTCTAATTAGAATAGGATTATGTTTCCTAATAAGTCTATAATTTTATTTCTATTTGTTTTATATTTTATTTTTCTATTTAGTATAGGACTTAATTAGGTTGTAACTATAAATACCCTATTGTAGTCTTGTGAAAACTTACTTTATAGGAGCAATTTCTCACATTACAACATGTTTTTTTCTTTAAGATTGAATATGTCGTGTAGGAATCTTTTGAATCTTGTTTGCATATACAATTGGACAATTTCTTTTATTTTCTACTAGCTTCAAACCGTTAGATTTGTGCTATATCAATAAATCCATCCGGCAATGTAAAACGAAAACATGATATGGGTGCAACTATTGGTTTTTTAAATTACAATTGTGGTTCTTTAACTTTTTAACTTTACTTCTTTAAATCTATGGTTCTCTTCAATTAGGCTTTTTGCCAAAATCCTAGTTTTTCATTCTAGGGTTGATTTTTTGGCATAAACCCACCGGCAACTAACTAAAAAATGTTATAAAATAAAGAAGATATATTTAATATAAAAAAGAAAGACAAAATGAGTTCAACCCTTATATTGAGTTATTCATTACATATTTATAATGAAATTTGTATATTCTCTAATGTAGAAATATCAAAATCTACAAAGAAATACAATATATGATTCTCACACACAATAAGATGATCTTCATATGGAAGGATAAATTGTCGCCTAAAATAGAAGATGCATATAATGGAAATATTGACTGCTAACATTGTGTAATGAGATGGCTGTGATCTTCAATTAATATAGGAATATAAATCATCAAGATTGTATCATGAGGTAGTTGAGATCTTCAATTGGAGTATAATCTTTTCGAGATGATGGACATTCATAAATAAATATTATTTATAATACTCTTTATTGGATGTCCATCAATAGATAATGTATCTCATTAAAACCTTACTAAGAAAAAATCATGTAGGAAAAAATATTAGTGAAGGAAAAAGAGTATACATATCTAAATAATACGTATTGGTAGCTGTCTCATTAAAAACCTTACTAGAAACCCAATGGGACAAAATCTTGGTGAAGGGAAAAATAGTGCTTCACGTATTTTACTTTACCTAATGATATCATCATTGAGTATATTTAAGTACGCATATTCCAATATCATATACCAGCTTCTCAAAATTTGAAGTAAGCAATACCTCAATAAATAAATCTGTCAAATTATCACTTGAACGAATTCAATGAACATCGATTTCACCATTTTATTGAAGATCATGAGTGAAGAAGAATTACGGTGAAAAATATTTTATTTCATCTCATTTGATGCATCCTCCACAAGAGAACATGTTTCTATATAATTAATGTCAGGCCCTTGTGAAAATTATTGTGTCATAATTCATGTTTTATATATTACAATTTCATTCTTTTTCTCATTGAATTTTCACACGAAAACTCATTTGTACCCCCACTGGCTTTCTACCTTCAGATGTTTGGACTATAGGTAAAAAAACTTTATTTTTTCGAACGAATTTGATTATGCTTGAATTGCATATTTCCATTTTGGCCAATCATTTATTCATTTACATTCATCAACAAATTTATATTCAAGATCATTGTCTTGTTGCATTATTTAAAAAATAACATAATATGTAAAAATGTTGTCGATAACTTTATCTTTTCGGTTCCATATTTTTCCGGCAATGACATAACTACTTGAAATCTCTTTATTATTTTTAAGTACATGAACCTCTTATGGGGTTTTCTAGAAAATATGTCTTCAGGATTTTCATAATCAATTGTTTCTATATTATGACTATCTTGGTCATTTGCTCATTTTTTTTTTTTATATAGGATTTTATCTTTGGAACCGACTGATCTTCCATGTTAAACGTGG
This sequence comes from Hakea prostrata, assembly GCF_041222555.1. Classification (NCBI taxonomy): domain Eukaryota; kingdom Viridiplantae; phylum Streptophyta; class Magnoliopsida; order Proteales; family Proteaceae; genus Hakea; species Hakea prostrata. The sequence continues at coordinate 138,285 of NW_028291129.1, forward strand.
TTTAATTTCATTTGCACTGATAGATTGTCCTGCTAGGACATCAATTTTAATTGGAGCATTTGCAGTTGGAATATGAAATTTAGTAACTCTTAACAGTCGGTAAAGTTGGCCAGTTGATTCATAATATTTTGTAAATTCATTATCTTTTGAACTTCAAGTTCACATTGTTCAGTGCAAGAATCTAAATGAGATAATAATAATGTATTCCAGTCAATCTCTTTTTAAATAAATCTCATATCCTTGGCAATATATTAAATTATATAAGGATATTCATATCCAACATTGTCACACCCCACCCGCCAATCTCGGTTACCCGCCCGACAACCCGTGGGAGTGATCAGTCACATGATCCACGATTTTAGTCTATCAACAATAATAAATACAAATAAAGACAATCAAGAGCAATAGTAGTTCAATTAATGGATTACAAGATTACAGGAGTCCAAATACTCCAATAAAATAATCAATGAAAGAATGATAAATCAAAAGAATACGAGTTCAAGGAAGCAATTCGAAAAGAGTTAAATTATTTTCTTTCCAGCTTCCTTTTCTAACTTAGACTCAAGTTTATCAAGATGAGGGGTCCTCCAATTCTTTTCCATTCGTTGAGCGAACTGCCTAGCAACTTGTCTCCTCTACCCATCAATGGGTGCGATAAGTGCATTCCATGCACTCGCAGGAGCTCCCGCACAAGCTATCTCCATTTCCCATTGTCGATGCCACATCTTCTTCATACGTGAAGGTTCCTTCATAGGAAACCAATCCATCTTCTGACACATTTCCTCAATCTGCGCAGACTAATAAAACATATACAAATAAAGGAGTGAATTCTGGAGAACTCAGTAAGAACAATAACAATTCCCATCCATATGTACAACAAATCAGAAATGCATATATGATATGTATGAGTGCAAAGTATGAATGCTACTAGATCTAACTATGCAAGTCTCCAACAGTTGACATGCTTTAAGATATACACCAGCCCTCCTCTGGGTAGGTCTAGTCACTCTGATCCGGCAAGGACTGGTTGTAATACCCCCCGTATTTCTAACCCGAGATCCGTATTCCAGGTCCGAGAACCCGAAGGTCTAGTCGGGTGAACTTGTGGAGTATCCGGATTGAAGCCCATGATCCATACCCAGGACCCATGGATCTGGATCCTATGTCCGAAAAGCCTGCCTTGGCTGGCGTGGGAAATTCTGGAAGTCAAGTGTCGTTCAGAGATGTCCGGAATGAAGGTAAGATCTCCCCCATCTCTTATTTAGGGCTAGGTTGACCTTGGGTATCAACCCCCTAGTAAAAGCACCCTTGTATGGCAAATTTCATGGGGGCGGTTACTAGTGGCGGTCGCTTAACCTAAGCGACCGGCCCAAGCGACCGCCAGGTCTGTTTTCGGGGATTTTGCCCTATTTTGCCCCCAGCGACTTCTATAAAAGGCAACATCCGTCTCATTAACGATTACTTTATTCGTTATTTCTTATTTGGGAGTTAAGACGGCTGCGGGGAAGATCCGAAAGAGTCTCTGGAATACCGACAGTGGTTTGGAGGATCAGTTCTCTTCTTCTCTGGCTTTCTGGTGTGAGGTATTGAACTAACCCTTCGTTCTCTACTCTCTTATCTCCGTTAGTTTGGTTTTACCTTTTTTCCCTCGTCACTGTGATTACCCCTTGGTTATTCTTTACCCTTTTTTTTTTTTAATCTACATGAGATGGAATAACCATAAACGGAACCCTGCTTCTGTGAGATGGTAAATCCAATCAAGGAGAGGGTTAGGGGTAATCCACTGATGGTAGTGGATTGTTTTCTCTTACCCTTTTGGCTTAGGGAGTGTTTAATTCGAGACTTAGGATGAGATTACTCGAAAACCGGATTGAAATCGAGTAATCAGAAGCCTGAGTTTCGGATTGAAGCTCACTGTTTTTGGGGCGGTCACTAGTGGCGGTCGCTTAACCTAAGCGACCGGCACAAGCGACCGGCTGGTAAACAGTGACCAAATAGATTTCGGTTTTGATTCAATTTGGTTTATGTGACTTATATATTCTAATAACCCTGTGTTTAGGTGATTACTGTTTAAAAGAAAAGTCTACTAATAATTCTTGGATTCCATTTTACGGATGTTTCAGTATATGCAAGTAAGGACAGTCTATCTTATCTATTTATGTATACTTCAGCATGTTGATTTAGTAATTGTTATTCTTAATCTGTACCAATATATACTGCTGTAGTTTCATATATAATGCTGTCATACTACTGCTGTTTACTTTGATTTCATGTTTACTTTATGGTTTGTGATTGTTATGAGATGGTGGTAGTTGGTATATGATTTTGATAGTTGGGGTATTCCTTTTGGGATATCTTGGCTGATGTTATCAGGAGGCTGTGGAATGGGACACAAGCCTGCTGATGCCTTCAGCACTATCATGATTAATTGATGACATTGTTAGGATGAGTCTAGATTGCATGGCTAGGCACCCCACATGCTACTACCCTTTCGGTAGGGGAATTGAAACCGAGTGACCCGTGATGACAGTGATGTGACTTGGTGGTCCACTGTTGGTCATGAAATGGTAGGGTTGCATATGTTAGGGTTGGGCTCATGGATGTCCAAGGACCGGACCGGGTGTCGGAAGGAATCATGAGAGCATCCGCCCCAATGATATGTGGATGACCATAGGGTTATGGAGTAGAGTCCAACAGAGGTAGCCAGTCCGTGAGGATTCTTACTCCTAGGTTGCGAAGGATACTGAACCGAGTTGGTCGGTGCCATAGGGGATGTATCTGGACTTCATGTAGACATGTAACCATTATGACCTTGCATTGGATTAGAAACCCAGACATGCGCCAGTACTCATTACCAATGGTCGTGGTGAGAGAGTGTGGACTTAACCCCTAACCATGGTTTGTGAGCCAGGTGTGGACTTTCCCTTTTTCCCTGGATCCCTACAGAGGTAACCAGTCCTTGCCGGATCAGAGTGATGAGACTTACCCAGAGGAGGGCTGGTGTTTATCTTAAAGCATGTCAGCTATTAGAGACTTGCATAGTTAGAAATCATAGCATCATTCATGTTTTGCATTCATTCATATTACTGTTGTATCATGGCATTTTTGGATGATGGATGAGATATATGATTGTTTCTTCCTGAGTTCTTTAGAACTCATTCCTTTATTCTTTGTATGTTTTTAGCCTATACAGAAGAAGGATTTGTATCTGAAGATGGGCTGGTTCCCTATGAAGGAACCATCCCGTTTGAAGAAGATGTGGCACCGCCAATGGGAGATGGGAATAGCATGTGCGGGAGTTCCTGCGGGTGCATGGAGTGCGCTTATCGCACCGGTTGATGGTCAGAGACGAAAGGTGGTCAAGCAGTTCGCACTGAGACTGGAGAAGAATTGGAGAACCCCTCACCTCATTAAACTAGAATCTAAGTTCATTAACTTAGAGAAACAAACTGGAAAGAAAATGATTTAAACACTTTTATTCCGCTGCCCTCATTTTTGACTTATTCATTATTATTTATTTTCTTTCCTTTGTTATTGGAGCATTTTGGGCTTCTGTAATTCATTTAATTTAGTTATTGGATATTCTTGCTCATGATTATCTGTATTTGTCTTAAATATTGTTGATAGACTAAAACCTTGGATCTTGTGACGGATCGCACCCACGGGTTGTCGGGCGGGTAACCGAGACCGACGGGTGGGGTGTGACACTGGTTACCTCTGTAGGGATCTTGGGTAAAATGGAAAGTCCACACTGGCTCTCAAACCATGGCTGGGGTTAAGTCAACACTCTCTCACCACGACCATTGGCAATGAGTACTGGTGCATGTCGGGGTTTCTAATCCAATGCAAGGTCATGCAGGTAACATACTACATGAAGTCCAGATACATCCCCTATGGCACCAACCAACTCGGTTCAGTATCCTTCGCAACCTAGGAATGAGGATCCTCACGGACTGGCTACCGCTATTGGACTTCATTCCATAACCCTATGGTCATCCACATATTATTGGGGCGGAATGCTCTCATGACTCCTCAAGACATCGGGTCCGTTCCTTTGACGTTAATGAGCCCAACCCTAATATATGCAACCCTACCATTTATATGATTAACAGTGGACCAACGTCATATCACTGTCATCACGGGTCATCCGGCTTCAATTCCCCTACTGAAAGGGTAGTAGCATGTGGGGTACCTAGCCATGCAACTCTAGACTCTACCTAAGTATGCCATCCAGTAGTTATGACAATGCTAGAGATATCAGCAGGCATGTGTCCCATACCACAGCCTTCTGATATCCCAAGCTAAGATATCCCAATGGAATACCTCATCCATTAGAACCACATACTAACCATCATTAGTATATCACATTCATAACCATCATAGTATAAGTAAAGACAGTGTAAATAACAGTCATATAACAAGATCAGCATATGAAACATGATTACAACAGTATATAGAACAAAAGAACAATGAAGGAAGACACTGGACTAGCATGTTCAAGCCAATTTATAAAGATAGGATTGTATGTCCTTACCTGCATATAAGTAATTCGTCCGTAAAAAGAAATCCGTAAACAATTATAAAACTTTCTCTTCAAACAGAGAACACCTATTGTCACACCCCACCCAGCCAGATCCGGCCATACCCGAATACCCGTGGGGGTGATACACCGCAGACCTAGGTTCAAGTGACATTCCATTCAACACAAGATATAGCATAATTAAAAGGACAAGAATAAATCAAGTTCAAGTATAAAGTTATCAAACTTGATTGATCAAAAGGTTACAGTCATCCATATATCTAAAGTTAATCAAAATGGACATCAGAGTTTGAATGAAACATAGTTTGTTGCAGCGGAAATTAAACTAAACTGATTCCCTAATGGAATCCAACCTCATAAGAATAGTCTTTGCACAGGCATGAAGCTCCATGCAAGTCTACATCTTCTTCAGTCACTCCTTCAAGAAAACCTGCCGACGACGAATCCTCCACTTGGTAGGAGTTCTCATAACCTGCAGAATATTCTAATAGAAACAAACATACAAAAAGGAATGAGTTCAACAGAACTCAGTGAGGTCAACTCAACATCTTATCATATATTCGTCCACAAGATTCCATATCATATCGTGCATTCGTACACAAGATCCCACACCACACATATAGTTTGAGTATCGATAATGTAATTAATGATAGTGATATGATGTATGAATGATTATGATATTATGCTCCTAACTCTATAATGAAGTCTCTATGGTAGACACGCATTAAGTTTGTACATCAATCTCCTTTGGGCGGTCTAAGTCACTCTCCCTCAACAAGAGACGTCTATTGGGTTCTCCGCGGTTGTTGGGTAAAGTCCTGTCAAGCCATGGTTGGGGTATAGGTCACCACTCTCTCACATCACCGTTTGGTATGAGATTGGCATGTGTCAAAGATAATCTTAGCCCAGTGCAAAGTCATACAGTCTCGTACTACATATGGTCCGGATATCTCCCCTCATGCCTAGTGCCCTTTTGGTTCAATACCTTTCCACCTATGAATGGAATCCTCAACGGGAGGCATCTGTTGGATCCCATTCCTTAATCCAGTGGTCGTCCACATATAATGGACAGGATGCTCTCCATGTCCTCTCACGGATCATTTCACAGGTCTTGAGCGCCCATGAGCCCTTATCTATTATATGCAACCCTACCTCTCTATGATGATAGTGGGCCTGCTTGACGCTCAGGACCCAGCCACTAACATCACCGGTTAACCGGCTTCAATACCCCTGCCGGAAGGGTAGTAGTACTCATGAGGTTACCTAGCCAAACACTTCTAGACACTTAGCATTCATGTACTTAAGTCTAGATGCATACTCATGTAAGTTCACTAGGGTAATGGGCGAACCCACAACCCTAGTTTAAAACATAAAATAAAAAGAACAATTTAATTCAACATCATCCATATATCTTCATATCAATGATTTAGAATTTGAAAATAAAAGAAAACACTCAATCCATTCAATCTCATCCATCTCATACATTTTTATATTGTTTTCAAAGAATATTGAAAATAGAAGCAAAGATACTTGCTTACCTTTCATTCGTGCAAAGTCCCACACAAAATCACAAGATAATAAATATTAAAACAAGGCAATATATCAATAATGAAATTTAATTACATAATTAAACATGCAAGATAAGGTTGAGTATATTCCTCACCTTTTTAGTTAGCATAAGCTCTCCAAAGTTCCACAAAGTCACACTTACGAGTTGGTGATTAAAATCAAAATAAACCTAATCATATAAGAGGATCATTAGACATAAATTAGAAGTCAATTGGGTTTTAATAAGGTTCCCAAAATCACCCAACAAAAGCCTAATCTGCCAACTAGTTTCGAACCCACCTTTCTCAACCTAGTTTTGGCGAAAATCAAATTTCACCATCGATTCGAAGTCGAATCGAAACGAAACTTTGGGAATGTCTAATTGGCAGCAATAGGGTCCTAAGTATACCTTCAATTTGATCTAATTCCATCTCAATCAAAAAGCCCCAATTTTGGGCTCTCGCGAGTGCTCTCGGCTGGGTCTGAGAGCCAAAATGCAAAATCGTTTGCAACGACTCGCACAAATCACTTACAAACCAAAGGGAAACATAAATGAAACTATTTGCAAGCATTCAAAACACCTATCAAGCAACAACTACTCAAATCTATCATTTATTGCGAAGAACTACTCCAAAAACTAAGCTTAAAGAAGAGGGTTTGATGATTCTTACCTTTCCTAACGTTTTCGCAATGATCCGGGTGTTAGCACGCGTCCAAATGGTTAGAAACCTTCCTCTCCCTTGGTTTATCCTCCTCCTTGAGCCTCAGCCTCGTACTAGCAACATAAAATGCGAGTATGAGATGTTAGAAACTCAAAATAGGGCTATAAACATGAAAAACCCGATTCTGCCCTGAAGCTGGAAAATGGCTGGGGGGTTGGGGTGGTCGACCGGCCGTTCAACCGGTCCCAAGTTGACCCCTCAAATGGACTCCGATTTTGGTGATTTTTGGCTTGTTGGAAAGGTCTTTCGACGATCTTCGATTTGATACCTTATTTGCGTCAATCGGATTCTCCATCACCGATCTACGGACATTCCAAAATCACCCTTTTTACACCATCGAGATTAATATTTTTCTTCACTTAAACTTTAGGAGAGTTGATAAGTCATCACAAGGGTCATCCACCAACATTGGTTCCATTTCCAACCCTTCGGGCTCCACTTGAATGGCTCGCATTTGTCATCAACTCGAGGCCCGATTTTCTCGATTTGAAGCCACGGGTTAAAGGGGTAGAAATCCGGGGGATTTCACACCTATACACAGGGTTACAATAAGGTATAAGTCAAATGAATCAAATCGGATCAAAACCAAAAGCCATTTGGTCAATGTGTACCAGCCGGTCGCTTAGGTTGAGCGACCGCCACTAGTGACCGCCCCAAAAACATTAAGTTTCAGATCCGAAACTGAGGCTTTTGATCATCCGTTTTCAATCCGGATTTCGAGTGATCATAGTCTTAATCTCGAATCTAACACTCCTATAGCCAATGGGTGAAAGGAAACCTAACAATCATCATAAATAGATTACCTAGAAACCTTCCCTTAATCAAACAAGCCCTTTTCACGAAAGCAGGGTTTCGTTTTCAAATCTAATCTAACAAAGATCATCAAAAGGATAGACAATGTAATGGAAGGATCAAGAACAACCAAAGATGAACATTGAACTATCTTAATCATAGCTAGTGGTGAAACATAAGTGAACAGGGAACCACTTACCTCAACTGGATTGACTATGAATAACAGTAGAACAACAACACTTCAGATCTGCTTTCGGCACTTCTCCGCAGCCGTCTAACCTCCAAAAACGGTAACCACGAATAAAATATTCGTAAAATAGGCGAGGGTTACTATTTATAGAAGCCAATGGGCAAAACCCTGTAGCCAGAACCAGACGGTCACTCTAGGCGGTCACTTGGTTCAATTGACCGCCACTAGCAACCGCCCCCATGTATTTTGCTATACAATGATGCTTTTGCTAAGGGGTTGATGTCCAAGTACAACCAAGTCCTAAAGAAGACATGGGGGAGATCTTACCTTCATTTCGGACATCTCCAGACATCACTTGCCTTCCAGAAGTCCAACTATCAAACAAGGCAGGCTCTTCAGTCAGAGAATCCAGATCTATGGGTTCAGAGTATGGATCATGGACTTCTATCTGGACACTCCACAAATTTACCCGGCTAGACCTTCGGGTTCTTGGACTTGCAATACGGATCCCGGGTTAGAAATACTGGGGTTGTTACAAACATATATTCCTAACTTTATTTGGAGACTCATCTTTGTGCGTTGTGATGGAGTAATTGGAACATAAGCCGCACATCCAAAAATTCTAAGATAATAAATATTTGGCTTATGACCATAAGCCAATTGTAATTGAGAGAATTTATGATAACTTGTTGATTTGATGCATACAAATGATGCTGCATATAACATATCCCCACGCCGATATGAGATTTTGTTCTCATAAATAATGGTTTAGCTATTAATTTGAGACATTTAATAAATGATTTTGCCAAATCATTTTGATATAAACATGAGCAACAGGCTATTCAACTGTGATCTCAGTTGTTATACAATAATCATAAAGCCTGTGATATAAATTCACCAACATTATCAAGACAAATTGTCTTCATTTTATAATCCATAAATTGTGCTCTTAATCTAATTATTTGAGCAAACAATCTCGCAAATGAAAAATTGTGAGTTCATAATGAACATACATATGACAATTTTATAGATGCATCTATTAAAATCATATATTATCTGAATAGTCTACATGATGGGTGAATGAGCTCATATATATCACCATCTATACTTTTCAAAAACGCAGAATGTTTAGTCTCAACTTTAGCTGATGAATATCTAATAATAGATTTTCCTTTAAAACAAGCAGCACAAGAAAATTTACTTAATTGAAAAATATTCTGGTTCTTCAATAGATGACAAATGAATTTTCAATAATTTTTTTGGCATCATACTTGATCCGGGATAGTCCAACCGGTTATGCCAAATAATAAAACTATCGAAATTAATGTTCTTTTGATTTACCTAAGCATGTGTTTCAACCATGTGAATATTCGTGTAGTACAAACTGAGAGAAAATGTATAATATTTTTGTAGTAATGCTTAAATATTCACTTTTACAATCATTTTGCATATATCTTTCAAACTTAAATAAGTTTCTTTGAGACTTACTACAAAATAATACATTATTTATAGCCAATTTCATCTCCCGATAATAATAGATTAGCTCTTCTGGAGCCTTCAATCAATGTTGTACTATCGATTATTGTATGAACATTGGCTTCCGCATCATCAAATAAGATAACTATATTTTTTTCTTACTATAATATGCATCGTAGCATATTAGAGAATATTCACATTATTCATCAAAATGAAACAAAATATATCAAAAGATATATATAAATCAATAAAAAAAAGAAGGAAAAATATTAAATTTAAGATAAACTAACATATGAGATTAGATTATAGAGGGGAAAATAATTACAAAGTAACATAATACAATTTTATTTTTATTTGAACTCCAGTAACATAATCAAATCTTCAATTGTTATATTCAAATGAGCTGCCAGAATCTAGATGTGTAGTATCTGTAAAGCCATCAAAATCATCCGCGTTATAGGCAAAATTTGCTTCAGTGTTATTACTTTAAAAAGTCATATTCATCCCCACATTATCTTCATTACTTTAATTGAAGCTTGACAAAACTTTACAAAATATTGTGGAGTATGACAAATACGTGCCCAACAACATTTCATACTACATCGATGACATATATTATCTTTACTCCTTGAAGAGTCACATTGAGAATCCTTATTATTCTTTTATTTATTTTCATCATAATGACGGTAATTATTTCATCTTTTTCCTCGTCCACTTCCATAGTCACGACCATAATTTTAATTTTGCCTTCTTTCAGACATATCATGAATTGCTGCATTCACTTCATAAAATGGAGCGTACCAATAAAACTAGCTTCATGACTTTTCATTAATAATCTATTATTTACTCAGCCACAAATAAGCATGATATCATTCATAATATTTCTTAAAACTCCTTGTACAATATTGTTATTGTAACAACACATCTAAAGCTTAAAAATTTGCTAGCAAGTCTTCATCAATAATATTTTCTCCATATAATTTAAAAAACTATAAAACTGTACTCATTTACAGTTTTAAATCTTGCGACTTCAGATGCATCCAACAACATTTGTAGTACAAAATTCACAACCACGATATACAATAAATAAAACCATAATGTGAAATTGGTTAATGATAAACCACAATTGTCAAAGTAACCCAAAGTGTAAATGATCACATTGGCTACTATAAGTAATACAACATTATAATGTAATATGATTATGCCTAACATGAGGGTGAATCAGCAGACTGACGATGAAATTAATCCGAGTTTCCAGGCGAAAGGGTCGCGATTTGCTGCTTTAGGAATGGAAAGAGAAAATGACGTGTGAAAAGGGAATGCTAATACAAACAGGGAGGCACTGGTAACACCAACGCAACAAAACACTCAACCCCAACAGCAAACCCATTTAGTACATCAAAACCAGGGTAATGTAGAGGATTGGATGGTGGATACAGAGGATTTTGGTCAAACCGGGGAAGCATCAGTGGTTCTAGAGATTCCAAGGAGTCAAATGCAATTAATTATGAGCTCCCAATAGTTGCTGCAAACGCCCAACAAAGAATCACCCAATATCAAAACATGGAGCTTCAATAGGCGGTTACTCTACAGGGTGATAATGGTGGAGCTAGTATTATAAATCCTACGTCATTTGAAGGAAGAACTAACAGGACGGAGCCTAGGAAAAGTAACCCTGTCCTGAAGAAGGAAGAATTGAGAGATCATGGAAAACCGCCTGACCCCCTAGTTGGAAGTGGAAAATCGATGTTTCAAGATGTGAAGGAGGATTTGCTGATGGCTATTTCAAACCCTGATGCAAATGCGATGACGATCGATAAGGAGGTAACTCTCTCTCTTTAATTTGTTTTATGAAGATTTTTGTTTGGAATTGTAGAGGTGCAGGTAACAAATATTTCACCTCTACAATTAAGCACTGTAGAAATATATATAGTCCAGATTGTATTGTTATCTTGGAACCACGGATTAGTGGTGAAAAGGCTGCGAAAGTCATACAGAATCTAAGGGGGATTGCAAGTTACAGGAGTGATGCCGTTGGTCTCTCTGGGGGATTTAGTGCATTTTCTTGAATGAGGAATTCAAACCAACATTGATGCAAGAGCATAAACAATATCTCCTATTTGAAATAGTTGATAATAGGAAAAAAAAATGGTTTTTTGCCTGTGTTTATGCAAATCCGAATGAAGCAATCAGAAAAGTTATGTGGGAAGATCTAGCTGTGGCTGAAAGAAATTATGTAGGACCTTGGATGGTGGCAGGTGATTTTAATGACATACTAAACAGTTCTGAACCTAAAGGGGGAGTGGAGGTTTCCAAGAGAAAGTGTGGAAATTTTAGAACCGCCCTTGACAGGTGCAATTTGTTTGACATGGGCTACACAGGAACCAAATACACCTGGCAAGGTCCTAAGTGAGAAAGAAGACGAAGAATATTCAGAAGACTTGATAAAGGAGTTTGTAACGCTGACTGGAGAGTGCTCTTTCATGATGCAATAATTCGTGTGGTGCCGCGTATCAAATCGGATCATCAACCCTTGATTATAGATCACAACAAAAAAGAAAAAACGATGCTTTCCAAAGCCTTTAGATTTGAGGCATTGTGGACTACTCATGAAGACTTTTCGCAGGTGGTAAAGGATAGTTAGAAGGCTGCTTCCTGAAGCCATATCACGAATGCAAGATAATATGAGAAAATGGAATATTACCAAGTTTGGTAATATAAAAGCAGCAAAAAAAAGATTGCATGCTTGCCTTAGAGGTATTCAAAAGAAAATGGCTGATGGGAACTATAATCCTTTCCTTATTAATTTAGAGAAAAACCTCAGAAGGGAATTGGAGATGGTGTTGGATAGATAAGAAATCTCGTAGGCCCAAAAGTCAAGAAAAATGTGGATGCTACAAGGAGACAGAAATATAAAATCCTTTCACACCTCTATAATCATCCGAAAAAGGCGAAATAAAATAGAGCTGCAAATAGAGAATGGGGATCTTATTAGTGATCCAGAAAATGTAAAAGAGCACGTTACAAGCTTTTTCATCAAATTATTTGAAGATGATATGATTACTAGAGAGGTACTTCACTCCATACATAGCTTCCCTAAAGTATGTCCTATTCGTTTGGAAACTCTAATTAAATCTTTTGGTTGGGAAGAAATTCATAAAGTGGTTACAAGCTTGGGCCCGTGGAAAGCTTCGGGACCTGATGGTTTTCACGCCGCTTTTTATCAGCAATCATGGGCGACAGTTGGAAGCTCTGTCGTGAATATGGTTGAAGAAGCATTCAAAGGGAGACTGAATCATAAATTAAATGAAACACTCATTGCTTTAATTCCTAAGGTGGAAAGACCCGATAAAGTGACACAATTTCGGCCCATCTCCCTCTGTAATGTGAGCTTCAAAATCATTACTAAGGCTATCACAAATCGGTTGAAAGAATTCATGTAAGATTGGATTTCTCCTAATCAAGTCAGTTTCGTCCCAGGAAGACATATACAAGAGAACATCATCATTGCTCAAGAAATATTCCATTTTAAAAGAAGCAAATCTAGAAGAACTTCCAACATGGTATTAAGATTGATTTAGAAAAAGCTTATGATCGTCTGCGATGAGATTTTATTAAGGAGACCCTTATTATGGTGGGAATCCCAAATAAATTAGTAGAATTAATAATGGATTGTATTACCTCTTCCAGTTTAAGTATTCTATGGAATGGTGAAACTACGACTCCATTCAAACCATCGAGAGGAATCCATCAAGATGATCTTTTATCACCTTACATCTTCGTCTTGTGCATTGAAAGATTAGCTCACTGTATTCAAGATGCGGTCTTTGATAATAGGTGGAAACCAATTGTTGGTGCAACCTAGAGTGGGGGTGATTAGGTTGTACCTAGTGGTTTATACAAAATTCTCGGTTTGGTTGCAATTTCAAAATGAATTAACGGTTCAAAATGAAATCTAATGAAAATAGCAATCACAAACACATAATTTATAGTGGTTCGACTCTACGAGTCTACGTCCACTCCTCTCTTAGCCTCAAGAGAGTTTTTCCACTAACGAATTTCTTTCAACACAATGGGTAGAGAATCAAACCCTTACAATCTTCGTTACGGGGCAAGAGTACCCTTTACAATCTTCGTTCACGGGCAAGAGTACCCAATACAATAAATTATAATCAACTTAGACTAGAATTAAATAACCAATTCAAAATACAGGAAGTATTAGATATTACCTATCAAAGGAGAGTAACACTTTACCCTTTGAGTGCGAGTGATGCAATGAATGAATCAAGAATAGCAAGCATCAATATACTTCAGCGGCTTTCAATAACTCCAAGCTTTGCTTCAGTAAAAACTTTAACTTTGGAATATCCCTCAAAGTCAAACGGAGTTGGGAGGACAACAATAATGATAAAAACACCAAGAATTTGCTTTTTCACTTGTGAGTGAATATGTGCTTGATGGGGGGGGGGGGGGAGAAGAATGATTCTCAAATGGGGGTGGTTGGGCTTTTATAGACCTCAATTCACTGCCCTCCCCATTTTCCCAATGGATATAAAATCTCAGTGAGATTTTAGTCCAGACAGTCAGGCATCTCAAAAGTATCCGTTGCAAACAGTTGTTGAGAATATTCTCTTTAAACTAGTCGTTATAGTCAAATCAGGGCCAGACGGACGTCCGTTTGCCCAGACGGTCATCTGTCTGGCCTGGACTGGCCCAGACTGGAGTCCGTCTGCCAGACGGAAATTCCATCTGGCCTTCTGTTGTTTATGAGAAACAGAATCATTAGAACAGACGGTCGACCGTCTGCTCATACGGACGATCGTCTGAGCTCTGTTTTGCTGAACAGTTTTGGGCTGGGACATGGCTTGGGTTTTTGGATCTTTTTGTCAACCCTAAGCGTTGTACACCTTACTAACATGTCCTAGGTCACTCTAGTAACATGAATTACATATTATGGATGCATTTACATGTGTGTGTATGCGAAGGTGTCCTAAGCCCTGATTTAGCCTAAGCCTTGATCTTTGACTTGGTCTTTGACTTGACCTTGATCAACGGTCTTGATACTCCTTTTGACTTTGGTTCTTTGTCTAAGATGGTTTGAGTTGATCTTGAGCTTGACTCTCCGGTAATTTCTTTGATCCGGTTATTTACATCGAGATTCTTTGTAGTGATGAGCTGGACAAAACATATCTACATGAAACATTAGTAGAGTGTTTATCATCATCAAAATTGATTGGAGACTGATGTGGCAAATGCTATGGCATTTTCCAACACCAATTAAAGTGGGAAGATCTGGCCCAAATATATCTCACCTAATGTTTGTAGATGATGTTATACTTTTCTCGGAAGCCTCGATGCAACAAATTGAAATTATTAATAGGTGTTTAGACGATTTTTGTGAAGCTTCTGGTAGCAAAGTAGTCATCCCAAAAACAAGAATTTTCTTCTCAAAAAATACTAACAGAGAGCGAGCGAAAGAAATTACCCAGTTACGCAAACACATGATATTGGTCGGTACCTTGGAGTTCAAATTTGGAATGGAAGGATTAAGAAGGAGAATTATAAGCAAATATTGGAGAAATTAAAGCAACGACTCACTGGCTGGAAGGTAAGTTCTCTTTCCATGGTTGGAAGAATTACTCTTGCAAAATCAGTAGTTATGTCAATTCCCATCTATTCGATGCAATCAGGCCCCCTCCCTAAAGGAATATTACATGAAGTGGAGAAGGTAGCTCGCGGTTTTGTGCTGGAGACACTCAGCGTAAAAAACGCGCTCATCTCATTTGTTGGGAGACGTTATGTAAATCGAAGGAGATGGGCGGTTTAGGTTTTAGAAATTTGGTGACAGTAAATGAAGCATTTTTTATGAAATTAGTATGGGATTTTATGAATAAAAAAAGCATGTGGACGACAATTTTGAAAGCTAAATACGGAGGTGATCAACGGAAAGAAATGTTTGCTACCTACCCTATTGACTCCCCCATTTGGAAAGCGATGAGTAGGATGGCTCAAATGGTTCAAAGAAATTGCAAATTTATGGTAGGTAATGGGAAAAGAATTTCTTTCTAGAAGGATAATTGGATCGCAACAAGGAAACACCTTCTAGATGAAGCCACAGGTCAAGTTTCAAAAGATATGATGAAAGAAAAAATCTACAATTATGTTGATGACAATTATGAATGGCGATGGGATCGCTTTCAGTATCTCCTCCCATTGGAAATATGCACAAAAATTCTATAACATCCAACACCAAAGGAGGAGGAAGGGTGTGACATTTTGCTCTGGAACCCATCTCCAAATGACTGCTTCCATTAAAATGGCATACTAGATGCTTGAGGCGGAGAAGGAGTCTATATCGAATCCAATATTCAATGAAAACTATTGGAAGAAACCATGGGAACTCAAGATGCCAAACATAATTTGTAATTTCTTGTGGATTCTCAGTCACAATCGGCTTCTGTCAAATGTTAGATTAAGAAAAATGAAGCTTCAATCTCATGCATCATGGAGATTTTGTTTATGCGAATCAGAGAGTACACTTCACATTTTTAGAGATTGTTCATTTGCTCTTGGCATTTGGAATAGACTACTGCTGAAGTCAATGCAAAATGGTTATTTAGGTGTAATCAAAAGGACTGGGTAATGCTCAATATATACGGAAAAAGTCAAGGTTGGTACCCAGATTGGGTGATAAAGTTCAGTTGTGTGGTGTATAAAATTTGGTGCTGAAGAAATAGAGAAAGCCATGAAGAAATTTCACTAGACCAGGAAACGGTGCAGAGCTTTGTTTAGACCTCTTCAACCAAGTTATATCGATTTGGGAACGAATAGAGAGGAAACAATAAAACCCAAATGCCCTAGAAGTGTTGGTTGATGGATTAATCCTGATGAAGGATGGCTCAAAATAAATGTGGATGCATCACTATGCAAAGGAGAATACAGTCAGATAGGAGGTGTAATTCGCAACACATAAGGCAGCTTCCTTGGAGGATTCGAGAAGAGAAAAATGAAGATGAATATTTTAGAAGTTGAATTGTGGGCGATTTATGAAGGAATTAACGTTGCACGCAAAAAGAATTTCATGCCTTTATATGTGAAATCAGACTCTCTCAAAGCTATTGATCTGTTAAAGCCTAACGCAAGAATACAAGGGAAAGTAGCAAGAGTGGTGCATGCAATAAAGGAAAAAGTGGGAAGCTACGAAGGAATTAGATTCCAACATGTGTACCGGGAGTCCAATTACGTTGCTAACTGGATCATGAAGAGACTGACTTCTTTAGAGGAACCTTCGCGATTCTTTCTAGATCCACCCCAAGAATTGGAGGAGATCCTACTAGCGGATAAGATTTGCATGCTTGAGTAGTTTTCTTTTTCAGGGTTGCTAAACCCCGTTTATTTGTTATAAAAAAAAATGATTGTGCCTATAAATAATATAGATTCCATACTAATAAATATTGAATATCATGTTAGTACATATTTAGTAGGATGAAATTAGTCAAAAAGTGCATACATATACACAACTAATAATTATTATGACATTTAAGGTAATTATCAATTCAAGTGTCTAAAAACATAAAAGAAAATGTAAGAAAGGATAATAACAAGTCATTACTTGCTATAGAAAATTTTGAAAATTAAAACTTCGAATCATATGTCGTATCTAATGAATTTTCTATTATCACATCGAAGATTCATAAATTTTCAGTTTACCATAAAAATGAAATTTCTAAACATATTATCAATAAAATCTTAAATCACTAAAAGAAAAAGAAAAATATTAACAATCACCAAACTAATTATAAAGAAAAGAGGAAGAAAAGATTCATGCAAGTATCATAATATTTAATTTAATTAATTTATTATTATTATTATTTATTTAATTTTTTGACATGTTCAGATATTGATAAAACTTTCAAAGAAATCATATTGTATTAATAAAACTTAAAGATCTAATATCTTATCATGTGTTTAATTATAAGATTCAATAAATCATATACCTTAATCACAATGCAATTACACTACAAGGACAATAAAAACTCCATTGTTTACTTAAAAAAAAAAAAACCATTGTTTATAGAAATGCATGGGAAGGTTAATCATCCTTTTTACATTAGAATAGAAAGCATAATGATACATAGTCTGTCGTCTTTCTTCTTTTTTCTTTCTCTTTTTTTTTTCTTTCAAAACACAAAACTTTTAGCGAGTTCGTGTTGATAACGTGTTATAAATAAAGAAGATATATTTAATATAAATAAGAAAGACAAGATGAATTCAACATTTCTATTGAGTTATTCATTGCATATTTAAATTGGAATTTACATTTATCTGATATGAAAATATCAAAGTCTACAAAAAAATACAATACATGATTCTCATATACAATAAGATGATCTTCATATGGAAGAATAGATTGTCGCCCAAATAAGAGGTGCATAGAATGGAAATATTGACTGTCAACATTGTGTAATGAGATGGCTATGATCTTAAATTAATATGAGAATATGAATCATTAAGATTGTATCTTGAGATAGTTGAGATCTTCAATTGGAAGTATAATCTTTTTGTGGATGATGGATATCCATAAATAAATATTATTCATAACAAAAAAGAATTTCAAAAGATGTTTGTTGTGACAAAAATCTTGAAAGGAAGAATCGATAGAACCAAACTTGGTTGCCTAAGAAATACTTTTACCTATAGGGGACTCATTATGTTTATTGTTTTATAATTTAAAATTACAATTTCGGTGAAATTCTTAAAATTTCAATGTAAAATAAAAAATTTGCCAAAAATTCAATCAATTGACTCAATTTATTAGATTAATATTAATAATATTATTTAACAAAAAAAAATTATTAATAATAATATTATTATTTTTGAAAAAATGTGATTTTTTATGATGAGAGTATTACATAATATATACCATCAAGTAGAATTAATCTCACGATCTCTTTGCGGTGTTGATTTTACCAACTGGATTCACAAAATTTATTACCACAATCTGAACTCGGTTGCAATTCTGGGAGGCTACAATCCTGGGCTAAACTTGCGCACCAGCCCAAACCCAGGCGGACCAGGTAAAAGGATCAAACTTCCACCACATATGGTTGGATGACAAAAATTTGCTCCCAAAAAGCAAGTAGAAAGATGGACGATCAAAGAAGCAGATCGAAACTGCGGACCATGCTTAACAATTGTTTCAAATTTTAACCAGAAATTCCCTCCATTGATGCAACATTACAAAATGTTAGCAGAAATAACAAGCGTTGGCGAAGATAAAAGCGAAGCAAAGAAACCAGACATGGTGAGATTTCCAGGTAATTGGCCAAACATCCCTCCCTTGAAGTTAGAAGTTGAAGAATCGGAGCGAGAAATGAGCCCTCGAAACTTGTGGCAGGTCTTTTCGTTTTCCCATTAGCCTAATATTTGATCTATGCTTGAAAGCTTGTCTCGTAGGTAAAATCTTCAATCTGGAGAACTTCACTGAAGCACCAAAAGCTTATGTTTGCCACTATGATCTTCTTTCTTCCGCTTCATTTCATGGGTTTTCAGTAATAGATGGATTCATGACTCACAAAATTAAGGGGAAATGTTTATCTTGTGGCAATTTCGTAGTGTATTAGTATATATTTGTTGGGTCCAGACCTTCGAGAGCCGGATAATTGGATGAACTCTTGAAGACTTCTCCGGCCGAATACAAGTAGTTGAGATGCCTGCACTCACAAAGGAAATAAGAGTGGGCCGACTTGGTGTTGGTCTGGGAACCGCCTCCGACGCCCAAGTTAGTCTAGGCAACAATAGAAGGCCTTGAGAGGGTTCTCAAAGCGTAGAGACTAATAATAAGTTGAATCTCGTACCTTTCTCATCTTAGGATGGAGGTTATATAGAGGTTACCTGGAGGCGGCGTCTCCGTTAATTTCGCCCATTTAGTTGAAGAGTGGGCGAGTTGCCTTAGGAATCACGTTTCCTTCCTTAGCGGGCCTAATAGAGCCGTTATTCCATTATCCACCTCCCCACGTTTCGGAGTGGATACGATGTGTAGTTATCTCTAACTAACCCTTTTGACTTGGTCGTCTCCAACGTTATTCTTGGACTTAGCATTGAACGTCTTCTCACTTCACGAGCCTATCTCAAATATGGTAGATTCGTTAGGGAATGTCTTATCCAACTATTCGAGTGAGTGAGTGTTTCCTCTCTAGGGGGTTCTTCAACTCCTCCCGAAGGGGTGATACACATTTACCCGAGTGGGTGTGTGTTTCCTCCCGAGGGGGCTCTTCAACTCCTGCCGAAGGAGTGATACCTGTGTTATTGCAGACCAAATAGGTAGATAAATGTAATATAGGTTACTACAGACGAAGTAGGTAGACAAAAGGCAATATGGGTGTTACTGTAGAATACCATCTTAGGAGGATAAAAGGTCTTCACTGATAATACTCCTCAACAAATCTTGAGTAGATATAGAATAAGCCTCCAATTCTGGTTCTTCACAAAATAGTATTCCTCAACAAATTTAGAGTAGGTATAGAATAAGTTTCCAATCTCCCCCTCACATATAACATTACACGTGGACAAATAATGAGAACCAATATCCAGTATAGGACGATCCCAAGCATGAATCTCCAATGTGCCCTTTTTATGGTAGATAGTCTTCATTCTTCCAGTAAGTCTGAATTCAAGAAATAATTCCCAAACTCTCCTCATGGTCAATTACAAGATGCTTGCACTGGATTCACAAGCTGATGTAATATGAGTCCATCAAATAAAGTGGTTACCATATATGCTCAATGACAATTCTATAAATTTTGACAACAAAGAGGGATCCATCTTTCAAAATAACTTTAGTGGCAGTTCTGTAAATTATATATATATTTTCTGTCTCCAAATAAAGAATAGCATAAAAAGGAAGCTAAATAAAGCGAGGCAAGTAGCACGACTTACGCAATGACCAAGTCATGAGAATATACTGAATAAGGGAAGGAGAACTTATGCTGGAAACAAAGGTAATAGGTGAAGCACTAATAATGGAAAGAGGGGTTGTATGGAGGAGTAATAATCGGAAAACAAATTTGGAAGTAACTATAAATAAGGAAACCCAAGAAGATGAAAGAGTATCATGGGGCATGAGGTAATATGGAATAAAGGAAGAGAGTTTATGGTATTTGAGTAAAGAAAAGCTGAAATCAGATAAAGCAAGTAATGTGATAACCTTCATCCCTCAATTAGGAAAGCAAACAAACTGTCGAAGAAAAAAAGGAAAAATAAAGTAAAGGTTTTTGAAGGAAAATAAAAAAATAGAAGGTGACATTCAACCTTAGTTACCAAAAATCAGGGAAGGAGGCAACAGTACTTTGGTCTTGCAATAACCAACAATGTGTTCTCAATATTTTGAGAAACAAGAAAATAATATAATTCAACAAGTCATGAACCAAAGCTGAGCCAGAAAATCCTAGCTAAATAGTCTCTGCCAGAAGAAAAGAGGGCGATAGGATGTGGTGACCAACCACCAGAAACTTCCCAGATTGTGATTGAGTTTACTTCTAGGTAGATGCTATAATCCCTCAAATTTTCAGCAGCATCAACATTGATTGCAAAATGAAGAGGCAGCATATCCATCATATCCCAGATGAAAAAAGAAATAGCAAATCAATCCAAAAAACAAGTGACTGTCATGCACAAGTTCAGATCTCATTTGATAAGAAAACATATCACCCTAGGTCTCCAACACAGGAATGGTAGATGATTTCATGTGTCATTAGAGGAGATGCTACCACATGATTATAATAGCTATAGGTGGCTATGCACTAGGTAAGAAGAAAATAGAGAAAATTGATCAAAATTGAGAGAGGAGTCTTGGGCTGATCAGACCCCCTCGGATACCATGTTAGAATTTCAGTACCTGTAATTAGCCTAGGGACTGAGAGGAAATTCAGAAAGAAGAACAAGGATAGAAGAAGACTGGAGAAGAAGAAGAAGAAGAGAAGAAGGGAGAGAGCTTGCATGGGTATGTTGGCTCTCCCTTGGTACTTTATTTATGTTGGAATGTGAAGAATTGCTCTAAAGTTGTTTATTCATAAACCCCAATAGGGTATTTATAGTTACAATCTAGTAAAGTCCTACACTAAGTAAAAAAACTAACTCTAGACTTATTAGGAAACAGAATCCTATTCTAATTAGAAAACCTCAGTCTATGCTTTCAACACTTCCCCTCAAGTTTGAGCATATATATTTATCATGCCTAATTTGCTCATAATGTAATTGAATACCTTCGTGCTCCAGCTCTTTGTGAGCACATCAGCCTGCTGCTCGTTTGAAGTAACAAAGGTAATATGGATCAACCCAGCCTTAACCTTCTCTTTGATGAAATGTCTGTCAATCTCCACATGCTTAGTCCTGTCATGTTGTACTGGGTTGTGAGCTATGTTGATCGCTAATTTACTATCAGAGTATAACAGTATAGGAACCTCCAAATCTGCCCCAACCTCTTGAAGAGGCCCTTTAAGCCATAGTACCTCATAAATGCCCTGAGCAATCGCCCTAAACTCGGCTCAAGCACTGGACCGCACAACCATAGCCTATTTCTTGCTTTTCCAAGTCACAGGGTTACCTCCCACATACACACAATACCCAGATGTAGACCTCCTATCATCTGGACATCCTGCCCAGTCTGCATCCGTATATGCCTCAATTTTCAAATGTCCATGAGCTGAATTTAAAATCCCTTTTCCTGGAGTGGCCTTCAAGTATCTCGAGATCCGATATACTGTATCCAAATGTGAGGAGTAGGGATCATGCATATATTGGCTGACAAGACTAATTGCAAATGTGATGTCAGGTCTAGTGTGAGATAGATAGATCAACATTCCTACTAATTTTTGATAGCTTATCTTGTCAACTGCTTCTCCTTCCTTTGCCTTCAAGTGTAGGTTAGGCTCTATAGGAGTCTTCGCAGGCTTACATCCTAGCATCCCAGTTTCCTCAAGAAGATCCAATGTATACTTCCTTTGGGATAAAGATACACCGCTAGCAGAATATGCCAACTTTAAACCTAGGAAATATTTGAGTTTTCCCATGTCTTTGTTCTCAAATTTGGTTCCAAAAGAAGTCTTCAATACTGAAATCTCATCCTTACTACTGCCTGTGATCACAATATCATCCACATACACTAAAAGTAGAGTAGTGTGAGAACCACATATTTTAATAAACAAAGTGTGGTCTATATTACTTTGCTTATAGCCATTGGATATCATCGCCTTATGGAACCTTCCAAACCACGCTCTTGGAGATTGCTTCAACCCATATATAAAGCCCTCATTAACTTGCACACATTCCCATTAGTCTCGGTATTAGAATACCTAGGTGGTACATCTATATATACCTCCTCTTAGAGTTCTCCATGCAAAAAGGCATTCTTCACATCTAACTGTTGTAAACTCCACCCTTTATTAATTGCACATGAAATAATAGTACGAACTGTGTTCATTTTGGCAACGGGGGAAAATGTCTCCTAGTAGTCAACGCCATAAGTCTGAGTGAAGCCTTTGGCCACCAATCTTGCCTTGTATCTTTCCACAGTTCCATTTGCTTTGTGCTTGATCACAAACACCCATTTGCACCCGACAATATGCTTTCCTGTGGGCAAAGTCACGAAGTCCCATGTTTTGTTTTTCTCCAGAGCTTACATTTCCTCATCTATAGCCTCCTTCCAGTTTGAGTGAGATAATGCCTCCTGCCAAGTGTTAGGAACAAAAGTAGAGGACAAAGAGGAAATAAAACTTTGAAATTCTGGGGATAGGGACTGATATGAAACATAATTGGAAATAGGATGTTTGGTGCAAGTTTGAGATTACTTTCTTAATGCAATTGGTAAGTCCAAAGTAGGATTAGAAGAAGGGTTAAAGACAGACTCACCTGGAGGAATGTATTGTTTAGGACCAGGAACCAAAGCTTCTAGCTGGCTTGGTTCAGAAGGGGTCACTCGTTGCTTTCTTTGATAGGTCTTCAGAGGTTTAGTCTCCCCCTTTATATCATCCACCAGCTGTTCATGTCCGATCACTCCATCTTCCAATGGAGGATCATCTGTAAAAATATCAGGAGAAATATCGAAAAGAGGAATTAACACTGGAACCTCTTCACTGAAACTCTCCTCTTAAAGAGGTGTAGGGGAAAAATAAGGAATCTTTCCTGGAACACAACATCCATAGAGACGAAAAAGCGACGAGAACTAGGATGATAACACTTATACCCTTTCTGTGTAGGATAACCTAAGAAAATGCACTTTAACCGACGAGGATCCAATTTTCCATGAACATGGTGGTTTCGGACAAAGGCAACACATCCAATAACCTTAGGTGACACTATAAAGGCTGCTGTTCTTAAAAGAACCTCAAGGGGACAGCGTTGGTCTAAGACTCGGGAAGACATTCAGTTAATTAGATATGCTGTAGTGAGGATGGCGTCACCCCAAAACTGAGGAGGTACATGCATAGTAAACATAAGGGAATGTGCTACCTCAAGTAGATGTCTATTATTGCGTTTGACAATCCCATTTTGAGGTGGAGTGTCGACGCAACTAGTTTGGTGAATAACGCCATGGTTTGCTAAGTAGGAAGGGAATGTCCACCCAAGTACTCAGTTCCTTTATTTGTACGAATGATTTTTACTATCGCCCTAAATTGAGTCCTAATCATATTATGAAAATTTTGAAAACACAAGAAAATGTCACTTTTTTTGGTGAAGTAAACCCATGTGGTCCTAGTGCAACAGTCAATAAAGGTAACCATCTATGACCAGATAAAGACACGGTTCGAGAAGGACCCCACCCATTAAAGTGAATGACTGAAAAAGGGATTTTACTATGATGATTTGAAATAGGGTAAACATGCCTGGTCTGTTTGGCCAAAATACATGCCTCACAATAAAAATCATTCAAATTACATCTTTTAATCAGATTAGGAAATAACTTGGACAAAACAGGTAAAGAAACGTGGCCAAGACGACGATGCCACTGCAATAAGGTAAAAAGTGTAGGAGAAGTGGGACTAGAGACCATAGAAAGAGCTGATGGGGATCCATCCATCAAGTAGAGCCCCCCTTTCTGTCTACCATTGCCAATTGTAAGCCCCGTTTCCAGGTCCTGAAACACACAATGAGAAGGAAAAAAAGTTATTTTGCAGTTCAAATCACGAGTAAGGCTACTAATAGATAAAAGATTAGCCGAAAACTGAGGGACATGCAAAACATTAGACACTGTATCAAAAATTAGTAGGAAAGTTGATCTATCTATCTCACACTAGACCTGACATCACATTTGCAGTTAGTCTTGTTAGCTAGTTTATGCATGAACTCTACTCCTCACATTTGGATAAGAAAAAGTCCCTAAAACTTTTTGAATTTACGAAAAAGTTCCTAGATTTTTTCGAATTTATGAAAAAGTCCCTGGAATGTTTCGAATTTACGAAAAAGTCCCTGAAAAATTTTGAATTTACGAAATATCCCTAGAATTTTTTCAATTTACAAATCAGCCTCCGACTCCGAACTATGTAAATTTAAGAAATTGCTCCTTGTGAATGCATCAATGAAAGAAGTGAAAAAAATCAATACGATTTGGAGGTGCAAAGTGAATGGGACCATCACTTTGGAGGTGGAGAGTTTAGATCCGATTGACAATGTGAAAACCAAGATCCAAGACAAGGAAGGAATTCTGCCGGACCAGCAGCGTCTGATCTTTTCTGGTAAACGGCTGTAAGTTCTTTTGCAGGTTCTGCGTTTTCTGGAGTTGGAACTTTTTCTTCAGCTAGTCTTGCTGATGGAGGTGCAGCAGGTTCTAGAAGGGCATTGGCAAAGGCAGCTGGTGTGGCAGGTAAAAAAGCAGCGATGGTAGCAGGTGCTTCCTTGGCAGCCAGGCGTGCTCTGAAATTGAGATGAATGAGGCTCTGTGTGGCCAAGATTGCTAAAAAAACAGCAATATCGGCAGCGGCAGCGAGGGAAATCAAGAGAAAGAAAGTTCCCTCTTTCTTCCCTAATCAAATATTAGGCTCTTGATACCATGTTGTAATGTGAAGAATTGCTTTGAAAGTTGTTTATTCATAAACCCCAATAGGGTATTTATAGTTACAATCTAGTAAAGTCCTACACTAAGTAAAAACTACCTACACTAAGTAAAAAACTAACTCTAGACTTATTAGGAAACATAATCCTATTCTAATTAGAAAACCTCAGTCCATGCTTTCAACAATTTATAATGTAAACTCAAGTCTTAGTTTAGGAAAGTTTCCTAAATTGAGTTACATCAAAAAAGGAAAATTACGTATTGCATGGAATCTCCTAAATCTACTACAAATGAAACTATCCTAGGGAGCTTACTTGTCAACCAAGCAATAGAAAAATTAGAAAGTAACTAAAATAGAAACCCTGATTTTTCAAAACTTGTGTGCCAAGACTGCTTCTCCAAAATAGAAACTTGTGCAACTTATGCACTAAGGTTGCTACATTTCTCAACAGATGCTTTTGCTTGGATTACTTAAACCTGATTTATATCGAAGGACTTATGTTCCGGTCAAATATATACTCGTGTATGTGAATGCTATTGAAGTCGCTTTGAAAATATTTTAAGGAATGAAAACAATTATAGTTTTCCATACTTTTGGCTTTTGACAATTTTTGACCATATTAAAATTTATGGAACTTCTATATTTGAGAAATACCCCATAGTTTAAAAGTTGAAAATTTCATTCACTGCTGAAAATCAGTAATCTTGAATTTGATCTTAACTTTTTATCTTTTTGAATTTCCACTTTTTAACTATTTTTGTTGGATTCAGATAGGGAGAGAAGTTGAAAAGAACTATTATGGTGGAGAGATGAGTGAGGAGAGAGAAGGTTTGGAGAATTCGAAGCCCCTCTGTTTCTGCTTTGATTCTTTTAGAGGGAAGAGGGGGAGTGGCAGATGAAGGTAATTATGCTCGAGATGGTGGAATAGGGGGTAAGAAGAGTTATGCAAATGTTGTTGGTAGTGCAACAATTCTTGCGATTGATTCCCTGCCAAGTTCGATAGGCTGGATCTTACTAGCGGATTCTGATACCTCATATGATTGGCAACGGAATCAGTTCAGACTTGCATTGATCGGAAGAGCAAATTTTTGACTGATTTTCATGGATGAGCTTTGTGAAATTGTGCAAATATCCTAGAAGCTGAATCAGGGTATGGTGTTGCATTCTTTAGGGAGAGGCTTCATCATTTTCCAGTTTAAATCAGAAGGGGACGTGGGGGAGATATGGCATTGTGGATGCTGGAAGGTTGGGCTGGAAGGTTAGTTCACAGTTTATCAGATTTTGGAGGTGGCGTCCTGACTTCAAAGACCCCCATCCAGCCCCCAAACTGGTTTGGGTTTGTTTCTCGGAGTTAACTCTTGAATATTGGTATGAAAAAGTCGTGTTATCAATTGCAAAGACTGTCGGAAGGCCAGGTTCACCAGACAAACACACTCGTGGTGGTGTAATGGGGCACTGCTTTGAACAATAGATTGTAATCTACCCAAGTTTGAACTCCCATTCAATTAGGTGGTGGAGCCATTTGATAAGGAGCTGGGGCCCTATCAGAATGAAGGAGCCAAGGACATTGGGGGTTTATATGAGAGAGAAGTGAAGTCCTTTGTTGAAATTCAAAATTTTGATTTTCAAATTCTCGATTTATCTGGCATGGACTCTCCCCTTGTTGGCATTTAAAGTCAGGACTCTACTCCACAAACCTAGAATCAAACTCTGCTGAGGTGGCACCATCAACTGGGGAGGATGTGGATAGGAATGAATTTGAACCCGGGCAGCACTTTGGTGCGCTGGATGATCAGGTTTTGTTCCAAAGGCACGTAGAAGAGATGGTGAAGGGGTCTCAAATTTTGCAGACAGAGGCCCTCCCCTTGCTAGAATTGGAAGGAGAGACTGGTAAAGTTGGAGCATGTTTCCTGTTGCTGCAAACTAGGTTGGCAAAAGAAACTGGGGGAGCAGAAGACAGTTAGAGGTTCTCAGGGGGTCTCGCTGCAGCCAGGGAAGATCTCAGTTGTGTTAGAAGAGGCTATTCAGATGTATTTGATTATGGAATGGAATTGAATATATTAGTAGGCCAGTCCAAAAGGTGTGACGGTCATCGGCTCTAATTTGTTTAAGATGAAGGTTCTTTTTTGGAGTATTAGGGGCATTAGTAAATTAGCTGGTTGTAGAGCTCTAAAGCTTCTGTTAGTGATCATCAACTAGATTTTCTTTGGGTCGCGAAGCCTAAAGTGGAGGTGATCAAATGCTCAATTTTAATGCTTTACAGATTGGATTTAGCAGGAATTTTATTTTTAATAGCAGGCCTAATAAGGAGCCTAATTTATGGCTCTTCTGGAGGCGTGACTTAGCTAGATCTTTGGTGAACTCCTCGGGTCAGCACATATCAGTAGAGGTAAATTGGAGGGTGATAGATATGGGATTTCTGTGGTTCACGGAAGTTGTTTTCGTGCTGGCTGTGGCCAATTATGGTTGGATTTGGTGGTATGGCATCCTTGCCGTGGGTGGTAGTGGGCATTTTAAATGCTATGCTTCGCTCCTCGGGAAAGAAAGGCCCTGGGCTTTACAACCTTGGTGCTACATCTGATTTCTGGGCTATGGTGGACTTGTGTGAATTGATGGAGCTGCCTTTGATGCGGAGGAAGTTCACTTGGTCAAATCATCGCCGTCAAGGTAATGTACAAGCAGTACTTGACATAAGTTTTTGCAATGAGGAGTGGCTGAACATATTTGGGGATTCGCGACAGATGGTGCTTTCCATTCAGGCATCTAATCATTCTCCTATTTTGGTTGTTTTTGAGCCAGGTGATAGACCCTCAAACATTCCCTTTCGGTTTAATAATTTTTGGATTGACACCCAAATTTTATAGGTGTTGTGAAGTGTGCTTGGAAGGAACCTATGGAGGGGATGCGATCGATATTTTGAATTAAAAATTAAAGAAGGTAAAAACTGCTTTGAAGGTTTGGGCAAGAAAGGAGTTTCTGAATATTTTTTCTACTGTTAAGCAAGCAGAGATCGATCTCCAGCATGTCCAATTGTTGATAGACTGGCAGGGTATGTGCGATGAGTTGTTTGGTCAAGAAACGGAGATGAAGATGAAGCTTTCTATTTGTGTGAAAATACAAGATTCCTTATTACAATACGAAGCTATACTCAAGATGTTGAAAGTTGGAGACTGTAATACAAAACTGTTTCATCTTTCCACAAAAATTCGGGGAGCCAAAAATGTTATAGGGACTTTAAAGGAGAATGGAGAATGGATGGCGAATTTGGTTGAGCTAAAAGAACATATTGTTGATTTTTTTTAAATGTTTTGTAAAATTTCATAAGGTTGATGTCTATATTTCTCATCAAGATTTGCTTAAAGATATGCCATGTATAATTGAGGAAGAGGATCGTGATCTTATAGATGTGGTTTCGTTAGGAGAAGAAATTTGAAAAGCAGTGTGAGAGCTTGATCCAGAGAGTGCTCCAAGGCTAGACGGATTCCTAGGAACTTCCTTTAGAGCATGTTGGGTTATTATTTGCAAAGATTTTTGGGCTACAGTGAAAACTTTTTTTCCTGAACAAGAAAATTGCTGAAGGGAGTGAATAATAATTTCATTACCTTAATTCCTAAGGCCGGGGATGTTGTTTCTTTGGAGAGTTTCTGTCTGATATGCATGGAAAATTTCTTTTGCAAGGTGATCTCAAAGGTGCTGGCATCCCATCTTAGCATCATTCTTCCAAAGCTAATTTCAGAGGAGCAAGGAGTGTTTCAGAAAGGTAAAATTATTCTATAGTTTCTGGACTTGCAAATATATTACATATAATACTAGAGGAGGTGGCATGGGTTTAAAATTGGATATAAAAAAGCCCTATGATTCTTTATCTTGGGTGTTCCTCTTTGATGTAATGAAAAGCTTTGGCTTTTCTACCAAGTGGGTTGGGTGGATCCATGAAATGGTTTTATCATTTATGATTTGTAAAATGGAGGTTCCATAGGTTTCTTTGGTGTGGAGAGAGGGCTTAGACAAGGGACTCTATTTCTCTTATGTTGTTGCTTATTGCAGAGGTACTTTATAGGGAGTTAAGTGCCCTAGTGAAGGAAGCGAAACTGAAAACGCTACTTGGCCTCAGGGGTGTTGAGGTTCCTTTTCATTTTTTATATGCTGATGATATTTTTATATTTTCTAATGCCTTTGTAAAGTATGTTAGGAACTTGTCAGACTTCTTGAAAAAATATCGAGAATATTCTGGACAACATATAAGTGTGGAGAAAAGTAAGCTTTTCCTTGGCAGGGCTCCATAGAGAAAGCAAAAAATCATATAGTTTTTTAGCATGCCTATCACTCCTTTTCCTACCAATAGGTGTCAATGTCTTCTAGGGAAGGGTGACTCGATCAAGAATGCTACCAGTGTTGGACAAAATAAAGAATAGATTACTAGGTTGGAAAGGCAAGCTTCTTTCTCAAGTTGGTAGATGGAGTTAGTAAGGCTAGTAATCTCCAGTATCCCTATCCATACCTTTACTATTGGTGGCTAGGAACAATTATTAAACAAGTGGAAGCATGGATGAAAGATTTTATTTAGACTAGCAACATTGAAATAGTCAAGAAAATAACAATAAAGTGGGAGAAGGTTTGTAAACCAAAGGGAGAAGGGGGCCTAGCCGCCTAGGTATTCATAGGCTTCTTGACATGGATTTTGCTTGCTTGAGCCTTGACAATCAAGCATGATGATTCAGAATTTACAAAGTTCTTGAGAGAGAGATTGGTGAATTCGATAGGGATGCTGAAAAATTCTGTTATTATTCTTTTGGGGTTGAGGAAGGTATGGAATTTTGTTAGGGATAGGGAGTGCTGGACCATTGGGAATGGGAAGAAGATAATTTTTGGAATGATCAGTGGCTAGGAAAGTTCTCTGTTGCTGGCCATCTAGGCTTGGACTAGAACACCTGTAGATCGTTGAAATTGAGAGTAGAGGAGTGTATGGTTGAGGGGAAGTGGGTGCTGCCAGGAGTGAATTCAGATGCACTAAAAAAATATTTTTGATCTCATTCATAACATGTCTATTTCAGCTTCTGCACACCAGGATGTTTGCCGCTGGGTTGGGTGTTAATGGATGTTTTTCGATAAAATCTGCTTGGGAATTATGTTGACAGCCACAGCCTATTTTGGGTGGGTGAAAACTCTGTGGACACCCCTCTTGCCTCAGAGGCAGCTTGCTTGTTGGAGAATGATGCAAGGGAAAATCCCTGTAGACGAGGAAGTTCAACATAGAGGCACCTGTCTTGCTTCTTGCTGCGATCTTTGCTTTCAAGCAACATAAACTTTACAGCATTGTTTGTTGCATTTCGCATTTGCACAATCATGTGGGGAGAAATTGGCTTCACGATTTGGTCTGGAATGGAGGCTGAAACCCACCTCACTTGACTCACTGATGGAATGGAAAAGACAAGCAAAAGTTCATCCCTTGCGCTTGGCTTGGTCAATACTCAAATGGGTGTCTCCTTATTCTTTTCTATCTTTGGTTGGTTCCAAATCTGCAAAGGTACGAAGGTCTGAATGGCTCCTCTATTTGGGTTTTACGTCAAGTGATGTTTGATCTTGGAACTTATGATTACAAGATACAAGGAAGGATGTTAAACCACAGTACTTTTGTGCAAGCCAAAGTCCTTGGATTATTTCTTAAAATTACAGCTTCTCCCCTTTTCAAATTTTCTGGACTGTCCCAAGTTAGGGCTGGACGAAGCTTAATACAGATGGTAGTTCACTTGGAAACCCAGGAAATGCAGGGGCTGCTAGTGTGTTTTGCAATGATAAAGCCATGGTCATCAAATCAAATTGATTGTTCTTGGGTGTGCGGACAAATTTCGAAACAGAGATGGAGGCAATTATCCTTGGACTAGAATGGTCCAGATAATTGGACATTCATAGGTTATGGATCAAAACAGATTTGGTTGCTGCTGTGGTACTTTTTTAACAAAAAACCTTCCTTGGTGGATGCTACAGCGATGGAAAGGGTTAGAAGGTTGCTTGAACAGCATATAATGGAAGATTTCTCATTGCTACAAGGAAACAAACATGGTAGCTGATCATTTGGCTGGGTTATCACCAAGGTTGTCATCCTCAGAGGTTGTACTCAGTGGACTACTTTGATGCTAAGGGAACTAGAGTGGGACGCCTCTGGTAGGCCTAGATTTCAGTTCTAAGGTTTGATAAATCTGATTGTAAGATGTGGTGCTAGTGGAGTACGTTTCTTCCCTAGTTCCTTTTTTTTTCTTCCTCTTATTGAGATTGGAGCCAGTGAGGAAGGGTGTATTGGGTGCAACTGATGTTGCACGCTGAGTGTGTTTGGTTCCTTGTATATCAGGAGTAATTATGTTGCACATATTTTTGCTTTAATTTAATATAGATGACCTTTTAGCGAAAAAATAAAATAAAATAGGGAGAGGGTGTTAAGATTAATATTTTTTTTTGGTGAATAATATATTAAATAACTGAAAGAGAACATATACAAGAGGGGAAAAGAGGGGGGGGGGAGAGAACAGTCAATATGAAGACTAAAGAGGGGGAGAGGCTCCAAGAACTAACAATCAGCCTATTTCTTGGAGAATCAGCAATAGGGGGGTGGGGAAGAGAGCGAAGTCTCGTCGAAACATCAAAATAGATGGCATTCCAAATCAAATCAAATCACGGGATCGGGATTTGGAAGTCCATCTTCTCAGATTACGTTCCCACCAAAGATGGTGGATAGTGGTTGCAAAGACAAGCTTACCCACATGGTCACAAATAGTGGCACCTGCAAAGTTTCTCAAGATCCATTTCCATTCTCGTTCAAAGCCAAAAGGGCGTCGCGATCTAGGCCAAATAGTGCAAGGGCTAGGATCCAAACAAAGCGGGACAGCGGGCAACCAAAGAAGAGATGGTCCAGGTCCTCTGAACAGTTCCAGCAAGTGGCACAGTTGGGGCTAACAGGAATGTGGCGGCTAATGAGAAAAGCTTGGGTAGGAAGAGCAAGGTTAAGGGTTCTCCAAAGGGTGAGGGATGTGGCCTTTAAACCAAACAAGCTTACACCATGGGACCGGAGGGTAGGGGGTTCTGAGGAGATTCCAGGCTGAGGCAATGGTGAATTGGTTAAAGGGGGGTTGAAGCCAGGTGATACGGTCCTCAGAGAGGGAGAGGAGGGGGGGGGGGAGGGAGGTCCAAACTCGTGTGAGACAGGGGGTGAGGGATGGTAGTCCAAGACCCAGAGGAAATGAAAGTGGAGAGGGGGGTGGATTTAGGGATACGAGAGTCATACACAATTCTGGGACCAAGAAGAGTGAACAAGATACCCATCGGATGCCAAGGATCAAGCCAGAAAGAAGTTGAGAGGGCAGTAGAAATCTGGATAGAAATTGCAGAGATAGCGCGGTCTCGGAGAAGCAAGAGCTTCCTCCATATCCAAGAGGGGTTGGCAAGGCGGGGAGACAGTCAAAGGGAGTCATTCTTAAAAAGGTATGAATAGACCCAAGAGACCCAAATGGAATCATGTTTAGAGGCAATTTTCCATATGAGTTTCATAAGGCATGCCATATTCATGTCTGAAATATGATGGATACCCAGACCTCCTTCAGAATAGGGCATGCAAATAGCTTTCCAAGGTATGGGATGGAGGAAGCGGGAGATCTCTTGGCCTTTCCAAAGGAAAGCGCAGAAGATAGATTCCAGAGAGCAGATAGTGGATTTGGGAAAGGAAAAGATACCACACCAATAAAGATAGGAGGATTGAAGGACAGAGCGGATGAGCACCACTCTCCCAACAAAAGAAAGAAGCTTACTCTTCCAGAGTTGGAGCTTTTTCGAATATGGTCAAGCATGGGGGAGCAGTGATGGCGAGTTAGCCTACCAAGGATGAGGGGGAGGCCAACATAGGTGACAGGGTAGGAGCCAGGAGAAAACCCTGTAAGAAGGAGGAGGGAGGCACGGGTAGAGTCCGGGATACCAGAGAGAAAGATAGTAGACTTCTCGAAATTGACTCTGAGACCGAAGAGAGATTCAAAGAGAGAGAGAGTGGACATGATAGATGAGATAGAGGAATGGTCAGCCTTAGAGAAAATCATGAGATCATCCACAAAGGCCAAGTGGGTGAGTTTCAAGGATTGACACTTAGGAATCAGAGAGTTGAGAATTTGATCAGTTTTGGATTGAAGGAGGTGGGAAAGAACCTCAAGGCCTAAGGTGAAAAGATAAAGAGAGAGGGGACATCCTTGACGGATCCCGACTCGAGAAGCAAAGAAACCCGCAGGGGAGCCATTAGTGATTACAGAGAAATGGGGGGTGGAGATGCAGGTCTCAATCCAATGGATGAAGGGAGGGGGGAAGCCCATAGCCAATAGAACTTCACTAATAAAGTCCCAACGGATAGAGTCAAAAGCTTTGTGGAGATCAACTTTTATGAGGGCAGAAGGAGAATGGGCATATCTGTCAAAACCTCAAATAATCTCAGCACATAGGAGGATATTGTCAGAAATGCTGCGGCCAGCAATGAAAGCGGATTGGTTAGGACTCACAAGAGAGGGAATGACAGACTTTAATCGATTGGCCAAGACCTTGGCGATGAATTTATAGAGGAGGTTACAGAGAGAAATTGGACGGAAGTCCAAAAGGGAGGAGGCACCCGGCTTTTTGGGGATGAGACAGAGAAATGTATTATTGATAGATGAGAGCTGGGAAGGATTAAGGAAAAAGCTACGGATAGCATGAATGAGATCAACTTCAATGAAGTCCTAGGTAACTAGAAAAAATCCCATACTGAAGCCATTCCGGGCCAGGGGCTCTATTAGCTTTATGGGAATGGATGGCAGCATGAATTTCCTCGGGGGAGGGGATAGAGCAAAGGGAAGACGAGAGGGATGGGTCAATGAATTTGTTAAGGATGGAGGGGTTAAGGGGAGGGCGATGAGGGATAGAGGAGGGGGAAAGGAGATTCGAAAAGAAAGAGACAACTTCCTCTTTGATACTAGGAGGGTCATAGATCCAGACACCCCCACGAGAGAGAAGGCAAGGAAGGTTATTGAAATTGTGGCGAGCTTTGAGAGAGCGGTGAAAGTAAGTTGTATTAGCATCTCCGAGCTCAAGCCACTTGATTCGAGATTTTTGGCGGAGAAAGCTTTCCTCATGAGAAGAGAGCGAAGAGAGGAGCAAGGAAAGAGATTTCTCTTCCTCAGCCAAAGAAAGGCTAAAGGGATTAGCCTGGAGGAGGGATTGAACTCGGGAGAGATCAGCACGACAAGAGGAGACTCTAGATGAGATGTTACCAAAAGAAGACAAATTCCAGGAACGAAGAGCCTCTTTTGTATTACGAAGCTTACGAGCAAAAGCTACAAGAGGGAGAGAGTAGCAGTGGGTGGGCTAGGACGAAGCATTGGAGACGGTGGGAAGAAATGATGGGTTGGAGGTCCACATATCAAAGAATTTGAAGGGTTTGGGGCCAAAAGACGGATGATCAAGGAGATTAAGATGGCAAGGAGAATGATCCGAGAGGAGGGGAGGGGAGAAAAAGGGCATGAGAAGAGGGGAAATGGGAAAGCCAAGGGTCATTGACGAGGAACCTGTCAAGCTTGGAAGCAATACGGGCATTACCAGATCTTCGATTTTGCCAAGTGAGATAGTGGCCACTCCAACGGAGATCGGAAACACCCACATCATCAATCCAAGAATTGAAAGCATCAACAGCTAAGGGGTTCAGGGGGTTACCTCCAATTCGTTCGTTCAAGAAACGAACAATGTTGAAGTCACCCCCAATACCCCAAGGTTGATCCACCAGGGAAGAAGAGATAGAATGGAGATCAGACCAAAGGGAGACTCTATCAGAAGGACGGTTGAAGCCATAGACAATGGACAGATAGAAAGAGGGGGAAGAGGTAGAGGAAATGTGGAAATGTAAGATTTGAGAGGAAGAGAAGAGAAGTGTGGGTTGGAATTTTGAAGAGTCCCATAGGACCCAAATACGACCATTAGAAGAGTGGGAGGAGTTGGAAAGGAAAGACCAAGAGGGGGCAATGGAGTTGGCAATCCGACGGGCATTGTCACTATGAACATGGGTTTCAAGTAATGCAAAAAAAGTAGCCTTAGACGAAAGGATTGATTGTTTTAATTCAGCTTGCTTGTCAAGGGAATTAAGACCCCTTACATTCCATATAATGATATCAGTCATTTAAATACACATGGGGATTGGCAGTGTTGATGTTGCATGGGGGTGGGGAGTCATCTTGCCTACTAGATATGGATGATTGAATATCCACAGAAAGAAAAGGGGATGTCTCACACAGGGAAGAACTAAGGGGGGAGGGAGATTCAAATATATCAGGATCAATGGTTGAAACAGAGCCAGGGATGATAGTTTGGGGGTGGGGAAGGGTTCGGTAGAGAGAGGGGAAGTAGCAGCCAAAGCTACAACATCAGTTGGGCAAAGGTTAGAACTAGAGGGGAGAGATGGGCCGGTTAAAGGGGGGGGGGATAATGGGCCAGGGTTTGTAGGCTTAGTTGGAGGGTTTTGTTTAGAAGGTTTAGTTAGAGGGAGTGGGTTAGGTGGGCTTTTTGGTTTTGGGCCAGGGTATCTTCGGGTAATGGGTTTAAAGGGGTTGGGCTTAATAAGCGGGCCAGAGCCTGAAGTGTTCAGAGGACCAAGAGAGGGAGGTGAGATGGGCTTTGGGCCAAACAGAGAGGGCCCAGTCGAGGTAGGTATTGTGATTCCAAATAAAAGGTGAGGCGGTGGAAGGAGAGAGGGGCTGAGAGAAGGTGAAGGTCTGGCGATAGGTTGCAGAGAGGCACGGGTCAAAGAAGAAGAAGAACTTCTCAAAGGGGTAAGATGCAGAGGGACAGGGTTCACGACAGAATCAAGGCTATCATGAGAAGGAAAACATACATGGGAAACAGTCGCAGGCGCCAGAACAGTCGGAGACCCAGGGTAAGCAGGCTTTAGGGGAGCAACCGTTGGCGAATCGTCGATCAAGGTGTGATCCGACATGGTAGAGGTAGATACAGGCACAGTAGGCTCAGAAGGAGCAGTCTTCAGCAGCAAGGCAGTCGTACGGTGGATCTTCTTTTTATTCTTTTTCCTTTGATAAATATTTCCCGCAAGAGAAGTTGCCGGCGGCAGAGTAGCAGTGGAAGCATCATCAGCGGCAAGAGCAGTGGTAGCATCAACAGTGATAAGTTCCAAACGGTCAATCAATTTGTGAGGAACAACTGATTCCAGGGGAGACATCAATTCAACTAACGGAGGTGTCGGCAAGATAGCATAGTTTAGACGGCCATCATCAGTAGTGGTGGACAGCAGGATCTTCCGAGAAGGTTGATTAGTAGCAGCGGTGTTCGTCAAAACAGCAGGTAAAGGGGCGGCAGAAGACGTGGCAGGAGCAACGGCGACAGGGGCAAGAGCAGCCGAGCACGGATGGGTTTCATGGCCAAAAGTTTGACAAAGGTGGCATCGCGAAGGAACCCAATTATACATGATAATTTGATTGAGGTGCTTGCCAGAGTCGTCGACGATAGAGATACAAGGCAGAAGGGGCTTCGAGGTAGGAACGCCAACACATCTACGAGCATAAGAGAGACGCTCCA
This sequence comes from Hakea prostrata, assembly GCF_041222555.1. Classification (NCBI taxonomy): domain Eukaryota; kingdom Viridiplantae; phylum Streptophyta; class Magnoliopsida; order Proteales; family Proteaceae; genus Hakea; species Hakea prostrata. The sequence goes on from NW_028291129.1 coordinate 175,188, forward strand.
ACCTAGAAGTTTTCAGGTCCGATCGTAGAGGGCGACCCAACGCAGATCCGATACGGCTAAGGCAATCGCGGCTCCAGAACTCCAGGGGAAGTCCAGCGCATAGTTGTCACGGCGACGAGGTGATGCAAGGCGGTTTAGGCTAAATGGGGTGATGAGTCGACGAGGCGCCCTCCGAGGCGCTTTTGAGGCGGTTGAGGTGTTTTAAGTGAAATTTTTAGTGTACATCTCATTCACTCTAAATTTATCATATCTTATATAATAAAAAAACTAATATCAGACTACCTCAAGTCATCCAACATACTACAAACCACACATAATAGGTCCTAAATAAAAAGTCGCAAGAAGAAAGGAAGAGAAGAAGTTGCTTGTCACTGGCCACTGCTTGCCGGAGTGTCGCTGCGGGAATGGAAGAGAGAAAGAGATTAGGGATTAGAGTGAGATTGAGAGTGTGAGACTTATTCTCTTTCAATTTTGTTTGTTTTTATTTTAACATTTGTTCACATGTAGCGTCATTATATATATGCATATAGGTTCAAACAATAGATACTTTACAATCGGAATCTAATAAGCATTTCAATATATGCCTTCGATTAGGCATCTTTCTCGTGATTTAAAAAGAAAGAAAAAAAGCGGACGCCTTATTGCCTAAAAATAAGGCGACGCCAATTTGAGGCGCTCCGATGGAGCCCAGACGCCGAGGCGACGATTAAGCGACGCCTAGGCGACGCCTTGACAACTATGGTCCAGCGAGGTTGAGCCACAGGGGGAGAGAGTTGAAATCGTCCCGGCGGAGAGGCATAGAGGGTTCCCAAGGCTTGATGAAAATTGGTGATTTCCCAACATACCATGGGGAACCCTCAATGGCTTTGGAGTGACAAGCATCATAAGAGAATTTGAAGAGCAAAATCCCTTAATCAATAACAAAAGATTCCAGGGAGCCAAGCGCATTCCATTGTTTAGCAAGGGAGGCTTTGATAATACCCAAAGGGGGGCAGGAACCCAGAAACTGACCCAGAACAACAAGTTTCCAGCGGAGAATCTCAGGAGAGGTAGCAGAGGATGGGCAACAAACCAGAGGGACAGGGGAGCCAGAAGGAGAAGAAGAAGAAGAAGGAATGAAAGAGAGAATGCGGTCTGGGTGGAGGGATGGAAGAGGGTGTTCCAGGCAGACGGCAAGGATTGGGGAGGAGCTTGGGGAGTTGGAGATGGCGAAGGATGGTTAGTAGAGGTGAGGGGGTTCTGGTTCAGGGTGGTTGAGGGGGATGGCAATGGAGGGTCAGGGGGGGGGGGGGGAAGGAGGAGAGGGATCCATCAAAGGACAGCAAAGAGAGGAGGGGAGAATGGTCGTCGGAGAAGAGATAAGGTTACCGGAGGATGTCCAAAAGGGACAGTTGATGCAGTTAAGAATATCCCTTAAGATTAATATATTAAGTAAACATAAATTTTACTTCAATGATATTTGGTATAAATAAGTGCTTGTGGGGACAAGTGATTCATAGTGCCTGTCCTGGTTTCCAGCCAGAGTTCCTGAAGTTTCACTGGTGATCAGAGACACTTATATAGGTCTTCAAGCAGAAATTTAGGAAATATGATCGAAACCAGTCGAGTTGGGTTGACACATGGAATTTTTGAAAACTCCACTGCTATCTTGTCTCAGTCAAAATTCAATGTATCCGTAGAGATTTACACCCGTGCTTCCACTTGCTTCTAAAGCTACAGATTTGATTCTTTTTTGCTCATCAATATCCAGAAAGTTTCAGGACATATATTTGACTGGTATCAGGGCTAACTGGAACAATTTTCTCTGTATGGCTTGTTCTATGGGCTAGTAAGTTTAGGAAGGCTTTTGCGTATGCTGTTGGTTGGGGTTCTTATCAAGTTTAACCTAGCTGGATGGACATGATCCACATTGGACACCCAAATTAAGGGCAAACGTGTTTTCTGGTCTGGCAAGGGCCGTTAATTTAGTTATTTAAGATGCAATATTTTAGCTATCTTATTTTGGTAGATTATGTAGCTTTACTTCAGTATTTTCCCTTTCTTAGAGTTAGGTTAGTTTGCTTGTTTCTTCTTTTAGTTGATCTACTTTAGATAGCTTTCTACACATGCAAAGATATTCCATATTGTATTGATTGTAAATGTGGAGTGAACTCAATTAGTAAGACTTGATTAATGAGATTTTATTATTGAAGCTCTGCTTGGGTGTCTGTGAATGTAAGATCTCTCTTCCCCCTTTTCATTCTTCTATTCTTCTCTCTACAAAGCTCACCTTAGCAGATACTCCACCTTGGACTGCACTAGGTTTGTATCAAATTCTGAGTTGTCAAAAAGTTAAAAATTTATCTGTATGTAGGAAAATTTTGGTTTAAGGCAGGCTTAATCGCAGATCTTAAACAAAGCCTGATCAAAATTGCTGAAATTTGATGAGAGCTTGAGACTGATTATTTATATGAGATCCTTTCTTTTAATTGTAAAAGAATGTATTTCTCTATTACTACAGGTAGATTTCTTCTTATCAGAAATCTTAGTTCTTATTTCAACTACTTCTGAAAATATGGAGCTTCTGGCTGTAAAGGTGACTGACGACTGATATGGAAGGTTTGAGGTAATGAGTGGTGGTGGTTTTGATGACTAAAGGAACGTCTTCGGGGTGGGTTGATAGATTATATTGTTATTGAAGAGAGAACTGAGAACCTAAAATGGACAGTGCATTGTTGTGATAGAGCAGCTTCACAAGGGTGGCAACACTGTTTGGGAATCCTCTTATATGATTAGGCATATTTGCCATATATTTTGTCAGTTTTTTATTTTCAGTTAATTCCTTGGTCAGCTAATCTCCATGCTGAGGAATGGGCTAGACAAGGAGTTGTAAGACTTCACTTGCTGGTTGCGATGATTACCATTTTTGAGGCAGCTTGTTTCTTTCTTCTTGTAATTTTAATCTGTTCTGCATGTTTTTTTCATTGGCTTCACTTTTCCACTTCTTGTTGTTTTCTATCTTATCAGTAATGTTGCTATTAAAAAATCCTTTTGAATTATTTCCTCAAGTCTTAATAAAATCTCAAACTGTTAATCCTGCTGTTACGAGCTAGAATGTCCCACAATCATGTTTCTCTGTTTTGCCCCTTGCATTGGCATTGCTAATGTTGCAATATTTTCACAGTATCTGGTGTGTTGGAATTTGGAGCTGTTCTTCTTGATAATTGATGCTATTGTTTTTAGAGGAAAACAGGACTCAGGGGTTGAAGATTAGCGTCCCTGTTATCCGGATTGAAACTCGACTTTCTGCTGTGAGGAGGGAAGGGAGCTAAAAGGCAAACTCAAATCAATTGAACCTTGGCCCAATTAAATGGGGTGGCTTTTGTTCCATCCAGGCCTAAACTCTGCATGTCTATCCTCCCCTTTCTCCTAGAGTTATTCAGCTCTACACTTGGCTGATTAGCTGTTTCAATTTGAATTAAAATTGCTATTGCGCTGGAGCATCAAAATGCCCTTCGCAAACGACCATGCTAGCCCAAATTGCATTCTCACAGGTTATCATGTATTGGAGTTGCTCTATATCAGCTTTAGTGTCATCAGTCCTTATCTTGTACTCGTAGATATCTTGGATCTGCAAATCCAAATTCAGAATCAGCTATTTCTAATGCAAATTCTCTGTTTTTCAGGTATATGCTGTTGGAGGTTTTTGTATTCTTAGGTGGGTCTGTGCTAGATGGAGTGGAAGGAAACCCAAAGATGAATCATCTGTAGGAGATCACTAGTTCTTCAAGTCATTATTATTGTTAGTCTTGGAAGACCTTACATTTTACACATTGCAAATCCTTGTTTATAGTCATACGTGGATGAAGCAATCATGAACTGTTGACCAATTATGAAATTCTTCTAATGCAAAAATCCTAATGAATTGTGTGATCTCATAACCTTGAAGCAAGCAAAATGAACCAGATGGATCTCATAAATATGTTCCTTCTCTTTTCTCTTCTTTTGGTTGTGTGGTGGTGGTGGGTAGAAACTTTTAAGAATTGGAATTGGGTTCAACCAAGGAATGGAAAAGGTCCCCAAGGAATACCATTCCTCCTATTAGCCATGAAATAAATAGTGTAAGCCAACAAATACAGAAAGGGTTGAAAAGCCAGCAAAGCAACCTTTTCTTTGCTAACGCTTCTGTGCTTCATGGTTTTAAAGAGAATTGCAACTTTGTGTTTGGTGGTCCATACGTTATAAAAGTGCTGATGTGAGTGTGCTGCTACTAGCCATTACTGTTTTAGTCAACACAAAGCTTTCTGGAGATCAAAGCCATCAGTTTTCTGGTTCCTTTTGCCACAATTGAACAGGTAATATGTTTCCTTCTATTCACACACTACTGCTTAGTTTCTCTTTTTTTCTTTTCATAATGATAACAATAGAAAACCCTACTGATGGAAATGTATTTTGGATTCAAACCCATTTTAATAGGACAGAAAACCTTTCTTACATATGAAAGTGACTGTAAAGTGATGAAGCAGAAACAATTTTAATTATTATTCCAAATGGGTCTTTTGTTGATGCAACTTTCAGCTTCTTTTCTCCATGATCTGTGGTATGAAATTTTGAGAATTTCAAGAAGAGGATCTTACTTTTACTTTCTTTTGGAATTCTCATTTAAAAATGTGCCTTTATGTTTGATGTGATTGATTGCTTGCACACTTCCTTCCTTAGACATTACTGCTTTCGTAGGTTTTATTTGGTTCTCTTCTGTCCTACTAAAACCCACCGTTGTGTCATAACTTTATATGTTCTTTTCATTATTTTGGGAAGGAGGTTTGGACAAGGAGTCCTTTTCATTGAAGCACATCCTCTATTTTTCTGAGGCTGTGGTTGCATCATTTCAATAATGTATTGATTTAGTGTTTGGTATTCAATCTCGAGTTCAAAAATGAAGATTGTTTATTGATCATTAGATTGGCATATTTGGTGTGGTGGTGGAATAACAACCACAAGAACCACGTTTGGCATCTCTTTCTCTGGTTTCATTGACATTTGCACGCTATAAGGAAAAAAATTATAGGAGCTCAAGTTGGTCAATTCCACTTATTTAGATCTGATTCTTTAAGGGCCTGTTTGGTTACATGAATCCAGAGACTTGAAATCTTTGAATTCACAAATCAGAGATTTATACCCGTTTGGTTGTGTGAATCCAGAGATTCATGAAATATAGGGATTTACCTTTTTACACTAAAAACGTGAATTTGTATATTTATGGGAATGAGGTGAAATCCAGAGATTTCATCCTTACTATAAAAAAGTGCTAAACATTTGAACCATGACTCCATAGATGTTTTTTTAGGATGAATATATAGATTTCATTTAAAAGATTCAGGCTAACCAAACAGTTATTTTTATGAAACATGACTCCATAAATTTGAGATCTATAGATTGAAATCTCTAAATTTTTGAAAACTCCATATTCAAGTAACCAAAGAGGCCCTAAATCAACTATGAAAATTATTAATTAGTGAATGGTACGTGATATTATAGACTCGCACTACTCTTGCATAACGTGTTTCAGACGTGTATAATAATTGATTATCGTGAGTGAAGCTTAAATTTTCTCTTTCATGGGAATCAATTTTTTCTTTTAATATATAGTTTTTGATGATCCAAAAGTCCAGTCATGAATTTCATGAGCATTGGTGATGAATTTTTTGACTTAATTCTTTCTGTATATTTGTTTTTAAAGGAAAATGTACATTTTTTTAACTTACATGGACGTGCATTGCGGAGTAGTTGGGAAGCAAAAATCCAATAAAATAAGACAAAAAAAGAAGATTATATGCTCGATTATATCAATGGGATGCCTCAACAGACGTGCCTATACCTATACCTATACCTATACATTATAATTATTAGGTTTAAGTTTGTTTAACTTTTTTGGGTAAGAAAGTTTATTTAATTTGAGTTGTATTCACTGTGGACATGCTTTTGACACATTGGATTTATTAATTTAAAATATAAATAACTAAAAATAGTAATTACCTCATGGAAAGTTGAACATAAATTATCCAAAATGTCATACGATTCGCTCTATGATATGTATGTTTAAATTTTGATGAAAAATAATGGGTCGTGTTGCGTCTCAGATTTGACCAACTTGTTCTGATTGAAGTTCGACCAAAGTCTTGATCAATTGAAGAATGAAAAATGCAGAAGAAGCTAGACGCATGCCGGCTAGGACCCGGGAAACTGCTTTCGATGGCTAAGTCAGTCGAGAATTAAATTAGGATTCTGAGCGAGAGCTGCTTAGAGACTATCTAGCAAATGTTCGTGTGTTTGCTTAAGGATTGAACCCTTATTATATAATGTGCGTGTTACATTTCTTAGAGCCAACAGAGTCCCGTGTACCTGTTCATCCAGTTGTTGTGGGATGAATCCCCGATTAGGAGTTTACATACTGGGTTATGTCCTTTTTTGCCTTGGTGTGAATGAGGCATTCCTTTTATTTAACCGGGGTATGTCTGACCAAGAGGCCGGGTGATAGGTCGAGGGATTAGGGGTGCAAGTTTGGCCTTGGCGGCCTTGACCTGCCCTAAGCTCGCCCTGAGCCTGAATAGGGCTTGGGCTAAAGATTTTGGCCCTAAGGGCGGGTTAGGGCCAAAATATTCTGGCCTTGAACTAGGGCCAAGGGCGGGCTTGGGATTGCTCTCTGGCCCGCCCAGCCCATCCCGGCCCGTCCCTAATTTTTGGCCCTGACCCAAGCCCTGATTTTGACCCTGACCCAAACCCTGATCTTGGCCCTGATCTTGGCCCTGATTCTCGCCATAATCTTGGCCCTGATTCTGGTCCTGATCTTGGTCCTGATTTTGGCTCTGATCCTGGCCCTGATTTGAGTCTAAAGACTCTGGACCCTCCACCCATATGGAGAGGAATTAATTGTAATACATATGGGTGGATACTTGACACGTGTCAAATTTTAGAAACATGATCATGTTTTGTAGAAAATCAATAAAAATAAATTATCACCTCATTACCAATGTAATAAGCATCTATTTGATTTTGGCCTTGATCTTGACCCTAATTTGATCTTCATACTAACATTGATATGAGTCTTGATTTTGACATTTAGTCACTTTGATCATATTAGACTATAAATTCACTTTTTATATTATTTTGAAGGTAATTTTTTTTTTTCCAACAAAGTCATTTTTAGTTCAATAAAATATTGATTTTGTTTTTTGACTAAGGTGAGATAATATATTATAAATAATAAAAACTATTACATAAAGAATTAATATCTAACAAATCTATACCCCAACTTCTCATCATGAATATCTAACAAATCTACTGTGATATTTCAAAAAAAACTATTAAAAACATATAGCTATGTTTATAACTAAAACATCATTTTCTTTAACTATGAAAAAAATACTTTTTTTTTTTTGGTTGAATACTAAATTATCGTCGATTTACTTGTTAACAAGGTTTTGAATATGATTTTTTTTGTATTGAATAAAGATATCAATTTATTGAACAGTTGTGAATGAAAACATATCTACTTACAGCTTAAGTTCTTGACTTTGAAGATAAAGTTTTCATTTATCAGATTCCTTTTGAATTCTGAATCTCTGATGTTTCTAAGTTTACAAAAAGAGTTTGTGTGACATTCTCTATAATTGACTTGACTTTCAAATATGCCTAAATTTAATTACAATTATTCTCTCTACTTATTCTATTTCATGAATAATTTTAACTCTTTGCTGCTGGAGAAAAACCAAAGGAAAAAACAGAATAAAAGAGAAAGAGAGAGAGAGAGAAACTTGGGGGAAAGACAAATTGGAAATTTGGAATGAAGTTTGACCATTGTCTTAGAAGTTAGAAATTAATTGAGAATTGAGATAAATATTTTTCTTTTTCCCTTCGAGCTTACATATAATAACCATAATTTTTCATCGAATAGCAAATTAGAAAACCCTAGAAATTTGGATTTCTCTATTTCTCTAAAATCTAAATGGGTATAAATAGTTAAATACATATTGAATATAAGTTTTGGATTATTTGTTGACATCTTTACTATTTTATTTTCCAGAACTGAGTTTGGAATTTAAGAATTTAATTACTTTAATATGTTTTGTTTTTTTGGTAAAAGGTGCTTTGAATTAGAAACTGGAAAGAAAAGAGAGATTACATCCTCTGATAACGCTTCCCACGAGTGTCCTCTAAAACTAGTTCGGACAAGCCACGCGGGAGGTTACAAGGGTCCAAGACGGTTTCCGAAGAAGCCGTAGCAAAGCTAGCAAGAAAATCAGCACACATGTTAGATTCACGGACATGATGGACGAACACAACCCTGTGAAATCTCTGTTTGATCTCCTGAATATCATCAAAAATATCCTGCAACACCCAAGGAGTGCTTAGTGATTCCGTAACAATGCGAATGGCTATTTGGGAGTCCGATCGAATTTGCAGTTTCGACACACCATGACGATCGGCTTGAGTAAGGCCACACATAATTGCTTTTAATTCCATCTTCAGAACATTAGCTTCCTCTGACCCACTTGTAGCAGCAAATATTACTTGGCCAGTTGAGCTTCTTCCAATCGCTCCATACCCACCTCTATTACCCCTTACAAAGCCGTCACAATTTACTGCTATCCAGTCATCAGGAGGTTTTACCCAATGATATAGAGTGATTTGTTTGTGTTTCATCTTCACTCTGATTCCCCATTTTTCGAAGAAACTCCGGTTATTATAGTTGTCTTCGATAAATTCTTGAGATTTAGTGAATCGTTGACGAGTATCGACAATGATGTGCGCAAGAACAGCCACTGCCGTAGAGTTATCTCCCTTGTGGATACGATTATTTCTAGCATACCAAATGTGATAAATAGTTGCTGTGCATGCAAAGCATTTCACCTTGCTTTTGAGATTGGCTCCTGGCCAGTGAGAGGAGATCCAATTTAATTCATCAGTCCATGTGCTCAATGGAGAACGATGGTATCCACAAAGTGCAAGCACCCCTTGCCAAATAAACTTGGTGAATGAACAATTGAAGTACAAATGGTCCATGGATTCAGCTACTTGATGACAGAAAACACATGTTGGATCAACTTGGATTCCCCATGACAGTATGATGTCTTTAGTGGTTAGGCGTTCATGGCATGCAAGCCAAGAGATGAAGGCATAACGGGGGTGAGTACCATGATTCCAAACTAGCTTTGACCATGAGACTTCATCATTGCGACAACGAAAGGCATTCCAGGCAGACTTAATAGTAAATTCCCCATTCGCCACAGGGGTCCAGATGACCTTGTCTCTTGCAAGACGAGGATGAAACCGAATAGATGAGATTTGATTCCAATAGTTAAAAATAGCAGTGTCAGTGATGTTTTCTCTCCAAATCCCAGGGCTTGAACATAATGATGCCACCTTGTCCGCAAGGTTTCGACCGAGGGCTTCTACAATGAGAGTGTCATTCTGACGAATAGGGCAGTCTTGTATCCAAGGATCATCCCACAAAAATTTTGAGGTCCCATCTTTCAACAAAATTTTAGAGTTGGATAATACCTCTTTTCGAGCTTTAAGTGTATGAGCATTGATTTGGTTGTTGTAGGCCCCAAATCGATTGATTTGCCAACCATTTATGATGAATATAAGAGGTCCAACATCGGGTACGGTTAGTTGCTAAACTCCAAAAATGCTTCATGAGAAACGCATGGTTCCATTCACGCAAATTTTTAAGACCAAGGCCCCCCTCCTTTTTTGGTCTACACACCATCTCCCAAGCAACTTTATAGCTGCCAGATTCAAAGGCACCTTTCCACAAAAATTTAGCTAGGATGCTGTCCAGTTTTTGGATTATGCTAATTGGAATGTAAAAAGCATTAGCCCAGAAAGAAAAGATCCCCATTAAGACAGATCGTATCAGTGCCAATCTGCCCGCATATGATAGTACACGATTTCTCCAAGAATTGATGCGATTGTTCACCTTTTGAATGAGCAGCTCCTAATTCATATTGTTGGGCTTTGTTGCTGTAATTGGCACGCCTAGATACTTGAACGGGAAGGTACCAGTTGGAATATGCAAGGTATTTTCAAAGGTCTCCATAGTGGTGAGAGAGCAATTTCCATAGAGAATAGAAGACTTCTCATGGTTAATGTAGAGACCAGTCTGAAGAGCAAGACCTTGGAAGGCATTATGGAGGTAATCTGCATTTTTGCAAGTGGCAGCACCTAATACAAAAAGATCATCCACAAAAGCTACTGTCGTGATTTGAGGGGCCTTGCAGTGAGGGTGATAATCAAAGTTACCCATGGGAGCAACATAAGTGATATCATCAGTGAACACCTGTAGGATTATATTGAAAAGTAGTGGTGACATGGGACACCCTTGACGAAGACCTCTATTTGCCATGAATTTTGGCGAATAGGCACCATTTACAAAGGCCACATACCCTGGGTTAATGGTGCACTGATATATCCAATTTATAAAAAGAGGTGGGAAATTAAGCTTACCAAGCAACTTGAGGAGGAAATCCCACTGGACCGAATCATAAGCCTTTCTGATATTGAGTTTGGCCGCGAATCTGGGTGTACCCATATTATTCTGATATCCATAGAGAAGTTCTTGAACTAGAAGAATATTATCAGAGATCTGTCTTCCTTCGATAAATGCGTTTTGACTAACGCCCACAAGTTTAGTGACCACCTTCTTTAGTCTGTTAGCTATGATTTTTGCAATAAACCGGTAGAGAAGAGGGGAGACTGCAATAGGTCTATTCTGCAAATGAGTTCTCTACGTTACCCTTGGGAACTAGAGTGAGGCGAGAGAGCTTTACTTGGTCAGGCAGCCAAGGTCTTCGAAAAAATTCCCTAATCACACAAAGATCCTTGCCAATAATGTCCCAACTGCTTTTATAAAATCCTGCGCCGAATCCATCAGGACTTGGGGTACTGTTGTCATCCATGCCAAAAATTACAGACTTGATTTCTGAATCAGTGACATGCTCAATTAACAAGGCTGCTTCATCCGGTGGGAGTGATCGATCAATAGATATATTAAGATTTTCACAAATTATGGGGGGAGTGCCAGAGTAAAAGGACTCAAAATACTTTCCAGCTTCAATACGAATGAGGTTAGGATCGGTTAGAATATTACCGTGCGAGTCAGAGATGGAAGAGATCACATTGCGTCGCCGCCGATCCTGTATTGCTCTATGGAAGAACCCTGTATTATCGTCTCCTTCGGTCAGCCATCGAACTCTAGCATGCCGGGCGGTACTCGACTCCCTAGCAAAGTATAGGGATTTGAGAGCTTCATTCTCAACTTTCTCCTTCTAAATGTTGACAAAAGTAAATTGATTAAAAGCAATATGATTCTGAATTTTCTTTACTTCCTCCTGTCTCTCAATAATTTGTCGATCTAAGTTTGAAAATGTTCGTTTGCTCCAAGATTTAAGACACTTCTTAACTTCCTTGCGCCTTAAAAGAAAAAGCACAAATTGGAGAGCCAGGCTGGTCACGGCTCCAAGCTTCCGCAACCAATGGGAGGAAGTCAGGATGGGAAGCCCAATGGTTGTAAAAGGAGAAGTGCTTTCCATGTGGGTTAGGCATGAATCCAGTGTCAAGAACCATAGGCGAGTGGTCGAATACACCAGGGTTAGAGAATCTAACCGAAGAGTAGGGGAAAATATGTTGCCAAGCAAGGTTTGTTACCACACGGTCCAATTTGGAATCAATTCGTTGTTGCCCTTGATGCTTATTACTCCAAGTCTTTGAATACCCTGTCCACCTAAGATCCTGAAGGTCACGATCAAACATGCATTGCCAAAGGGGCTGTGTCTCCTGGAAAGAAAGGGTAAGACCGCCCTGCTTGTCCCCAACATGCATATATGCATTATAATCGCCAAGAACAACCCATGGTTCGGTGACAGGGTTGACTTGACGCAGGGATGACCATAATGCTTCACGATTCACAGAGGTGTTATCTCCATATATAAAAGATGCAAAGAAGCTTTGATGAGACTGCTTCATGGAGACTTTGGTGTGTATAAGCTGTGGGGTGGAGAGAATTACTTCCATATCAATGATAGACTCATCCCAGAGAACCCATATACGCCCATTAATGAGATCGCTATGATTAAATATTACTTTCCATCTATTCTCAAACATATGCATACATGAATTGTAATTGCATGCACTTACTCTTGTTTCAATGAAACTAAAAATTGCCAAGTTATGAGATTGTGCCCAATCATATGCTGCTCTACGTTTACCTGGATCAGTTATCCCACGAACGTTCCAAGCTCCTAACTTCATTATAAACACTTGTCAGAGGGGTTGAGGCGTTGCACAGGATTGCCCCTATCCGAACTGCGATCACGAATGCGACCATCTCCATGGTCCTCGTCAATATTTTCTCCATTATGGCCGTGATCACCGCCTGCTAACACTTCAAATCTATTACCTGGATTTGAGGTGCGAGAATGTTTAAGAAGAGACTGCCGAGGGTGGGTATTGAAATTATCCAACAGACGCCGAGCATAGTGAGGTGAGGTGGGATTCTCTATTCGTTGCACAATAGAGCTGAGTATTTGATTTTTAACACTTTCTTCTGTGGGCCCAGGTAGGTGGAAGAGTGTTAATTCGGATGAGTTTTGTACACCATCAATTTGACTGGGTGTAGAATTCACACCCATATCAACTTCCACGATAGAATTTGAGTTGTCCACATTTTCAAGTGGTAGATCACTATTAGGAATTATTTGGGTGAGTTTATCGCGGACTCCATGCACATTCCCGTTTGCACACGCAACCTCCAATGGAGTTTGACTGTCATCTCCCAATGGCGGCGCTGGGCGTCGTCCCCTTCGACGTCGATTTGGCTTTTGCCACTGTGGTGCAATTTGCATTGCAGAAACTACCGTTGTTGGGGCTTTATTTTTGTTTGTTTGGGGGGGGGGGGGCCCCCCCCCCCCCTAAGAACAAATTTTTTAAAATTTTTAGGGGGTCGGGCCCCCCAATTAAAAACCCCCGGATTTCTACCCCTTTAACCCGTGGTTTTAAGACCGAGAACCTGGGCCTTGATTCGGCGACAATTGTGGACCATTCAATTCGAGCCCGAAGGTTTGGAAATTGAACAAATGTTGGTAGATGACCCTTATAATGACTCAAAAACTCTCCTAGAGTTTAAGTGAAGAGAGAAGATTAGTCTCGATAGTGTAAAAATGATAATTTTGGAATATCTGTAGATCAGTGATGGAGAATCCGATTGACGTAAATAAGATATCAAATCAAAGATCGTCGAAAGAGCTTTCCAACGAGCCAAAAATCATCAAAATCGGAGTTCGTTTGGGGGTCCAACCATGAGCCAGAAGTTTGAGCCGTTTAGGTGAACCAACCCCCACCCTATTTTTTATTTAGGGGCAAAATTGGAAATTCGGATTTTAAAACCCTATTTATGTTTTATCTCATCCATAAACGCATTTTTGGAGGCTAGAAAGAGGCGGAAACTTTGGAGAAAAGGAGAAACGAAAGAGAGGAGCGATTTCCATTCTTCCGAAGGTGTCTGTGATCCGAATCTTTGCAAAATCATTACGAAAGGTTAGTTTTCTTTAATGCTTCTCTTACTCACAATTTTGTGAGTATTTTCTCTCCTTTCCTTTTGAGGAATCTTGAAAGGGAAGGTTGTTAGGTATCTTGGTTGCTTTCCTTTATTGTATTAATGTCCCTTCCTAGTTTGTGGGAGTGATATCTTTTCTCTTCTATTGAGGGATCTGTGAAAGGGAATAATGATAGGTATCATACAAGCTATCTTTTCTTATATTAAGGTTCCCCTTGAGTTTGGGAGTAATGGTTTATCCGCTTGCAAAAGATTTTAGAATTTGACTCCCCGGGTCACACACGGGTGATTTATGAGAGTCAAATTTGGGGCTTTTTGAGATGGGTCAAATTTAATAAAATTGAAGGTACCCGTAGGATCCTTTTGTTTCCAATTAGATTTTCCCAAAGTTTTGCTTCATTATAAACTTCGAGTTGGTGGCAAATTAGTGACCATTCACTAGTGAGGTTGAGAACTACCCTTTTTAACCTAGTTTTCAGATTTGGGTTTTTGTGGAAAGATTTTAAGATATCATTTGAAACCCAAATTGGCTCTAATTTGTGATAATTATTTCTTTTGCATGAATAGGTTAATATATCTTTAGTCACTAATTTGTGAGAAGGAATTATTGATCATTGGAGGAAGAATAAAGTAAAAGGTGAGGAATATACTTAACTTTATATTACATGTGTAATGATGTCAGTTAATTTTCATTATTGATATCTTGTATTGCTTTAGTATTATCTTGTGGTTATTTTATGTCTTTTGTTAAATATGAATTGCTATGATTTATGTTTATTATTACTTCTGATGTTGCTCCTTGCTTTGAAATCTATTATTGTTGTTATGAAATGGAATGTGATTGTATGAGAGGAGAAATATTATTATTTTTTCTACCTTGTATTTTCTACTAGGGTTGTGGGTTCACCCATTGCCCTAGTGATATTATATGATTGCTTATATTGTGGTTGGGAATGGGGAATGCCCTTTGGGTATTTCTGCCATATGATACCAAAGGAGGCGGTATGGGACGCATTCTTATGGTGCCCTTGGCTCTTTCCCGATTACTAATTTACATATTTAGGGCATGTCTAGAAGTGTTTGGTTAGGTGACCTCATGAGTACTACTACCCTTTCGGCAGGGGTATTGAAGCCGGTTAACCCGTGATGTTAGTGGCTGGGTCCTGTATGTCAAGCAGGCCCACTATCATCATAGAGAGGTAGGGTTGCATATAATAGATAAGGGCTCATGGACACTCAAGACCGGTGAAATGACCCGTGAGAGGACATGGAGATCATCCTGTCCATTATACGTGGATGACCACTGGGTTAATGAATGGGGTCCAACAGATGCCTCCATTGAGGATTCCATTCATAGGTGGGAAGGTATTGAACCAACAGAGCACTAGGCGTGAGGGGAAATATCCGGACCATATGTAGTACGAGACTATATGACTTTGCATTGGGCCTAAGATTATCCTTGACACGCGCTAGATCTTATACCAATGGTGATGTGAGAGAGTGGTGATTTAATCCCCAACCATGGCTTGACAAGACTTTACACAACAACCGCGGAGAACCCAACAAGACGTGCATCGAGCCGTGAGGGAAGAGTGATGAGACCGCCCAAAGAAGACTGGTGTGTGACTTAATGCGTGTCTACCATAGAGACTTCATGATAGAGTTAGGAGCATAATCATTCACATATCATATCATTGTCATTCATTACATTATTGATATTCATGTTATATGTGTGGTGTGGAATCTTGAGAATGAATGTGTGATATGATGTTGAATTGACCTCACTGAGTTCCCGTTGAACTCATTCCTTTTATATGTCTTTTTTTATTAGATTATACTGGGGGTTATGAGGACTTCTTCCAAATGGAGGATTTGTTGCTAGTATATCTTCTTGAAGGAGTGACCGAAGAAGAAGTGGACGCACATGGAGCTTCATGCAAGTGTTAAGACTATTCTTTTGGGTGGGATTCCATTAGAGAACAAGTTTAGTTTATTTTTCCGCTGCGAATAAAACTACTCTCTTTTCTTTTCAAAACTCTGATGTTATATTTTTATTTTGAAGTAATGGATGATTGTAACCATTATTTCGGTTTTGATAACTTAGTATGATAAACTTGATTTATTCTTGTCCATTTAATTATGCTATATCATGTTTTGTATGGATTTGTCATTGAACCTAGATCTTGCGGTGTATCACCCCCACGGGCACGCCCGGGGCCGGGGGGGGGGGGGGGGGGGGGGGTGGGGCACCCACAAAAAAAAAAGCGACTTTTTTTGTGTGGGGCCTCCCTCAACCGTATGGTGGTGGTTGATGGTAAACCACTTGTCGCTTTTATCGAGACGCAAAACCTTGCAAAGGATAATCGTTGTCGCTGCATGGTGCAATTGTCAATGCAAATTGGAGTCCCGAGCGTACTCGCAATACGTCCCAGGGTTTTAGGTCCCCAAAGATGGATATTCAGCCCGATATGCGTATCCAAATAGGGAGTTCAGTTTCTTCTTTTTTCTCCATTGCGGTAGCCACTGACCATGGTCAGATGACAAGAGGACGCGAACCAAAAAGCCATGGTCCTTATGAGATTACTTGTTCGCATGTACTCTTGTCCTTGAATTCGAACACAAAGATGCCATTGTCAAGACCAAAAACCTTTGCTCCACAAACGTGACTCCAGTTATTCGCTACGTATGTTTGCATGCTGGCATATGATGGGTTGAAGCCAAATACAAATCCTACAAGGGCTGCTTGCCATTTGCTTTCCTCCGCCATCACTTCTTCGTCAATACATTCAGCGATAATCTCGCCGTCTTCGACTGTGGGTTCAAAGAAGGGCAAATCTGTTGAATCATTCCTCACATTCCCTCTCTTGAAAAGGTTAGCCCAGGAGCGTCTCGGTACATGTTGTCCAAAACCTTGCGCAAAAGGTTCGGCATGGTTGGGGTGTCGAGGTCCAGGAGGACGACCCCCACCGGCATAATTCCGGCGAACCAGAGACCGGAGCTATAGGTTTTCTCTAGAGACCGGTGCTTTCGTGATTTTCAAATTTTTTTCTCACTTTAATATGTATTTTAATTACTACCTATCTTACATTTGATATTTACGACCAAAGATATGGCCAATTAAAGCTAGGGACAAGGCCAATTAGGGCTTGGGCCAATCAGGGGCCAATTAGGGCTTGGGCCAATCAGGGCCAATCAGGGTTAAGGCCAATCAGGGCTAATTAGGGCCAATCAGGGCCAACCCATCCCGACCTGGCCTAATTAGGGCCAATTAGGGCGAAAATGGGCTCAAATTATACCATATAGGGCTGGGCTTGGGATTGCAAAAGCCCTGCCCAGTTGCAGCCCTACGAGGGATATGCCATCCTCGTACAAGTGTGTGCATCTTATTTGTAACAAGTCATGTTATGGACCTATGGTGTCGCGGGCAGGAGATTCTTCTTCTTCCATCAGGTTCACCTACAATAAATGATTGTGTTTCTAATTATAAAACATTATGATGAGAAGCTGTGTTTTGTGTACCATTATGTCCATCAATTGATTGATGTGATTGATAAATGTATTTCAACCATCTGATGTGATGTTGTGACACATGTCACCCATCTACAAGGAAATGGATGGTCCACACATGGTGATGAGTAAAGATTAGGGCCGAATGAACCCGATGGCTTGTAAAGAAGGAAGAGGGTTCGGCTAGAGTTAGTTGGACCAGTATCAGGCATGAAGTGAGGACGAGGAATCTGATCCCATATTTCAAGAAGTTCGGGATAGATATCAGGAGACTCCATGGGGGATTCAGGGAACCCTTATGGCGGCATATGCAGAAGACCTAGATGGAAAGAAATCCACCCAAGAAAGGAAAGAGAAATCTGCAGGGCTTTTGAAGGAAGTTCAACTACTCTATACCTAAATTGAACGACCAATGTGAAGCTTACGTACTAGATTTGACGACCATTAGGCAGGCAAAGGTACCTGAATCAAACTATTCCAAGTTTAGTGTTTAATCTCTACGCATTTGCAAAGTCCTCTGAATTTTACCTTTACTAACTTGATCGTCGGAGATAACTTTCCAACCACTGTAGTCGGCCCGTGTCCACTCTTGTTTTGTAGACTCTTGACAGTTGAGTAGATTCAAGACGCGTCGCAGTCATTCCCAAAAAGCAAATATACATACATAGTCTTTTTGACGAACTATATTCAGAAAAAAAATTATTTTATTTTATTTTACTGGAGAACGAGGTGGGGTACCATCAGTTCAATTCACTGAAAAACAGTAATTGGAGATGCGCCGAATGGTTCTTGCTGAAATATACTAAAAATTCCTTGCCAAGGTATAAGTGTATAACTGTATAAGGTATACACCCAACATCGGCTAACCTTGAAATATAATTGAAGCATCCAAAGAAAGATACAAGTGTAAAAACATAGTCGGGTCTCCATACTTGCCGTGTCATCATTCGTAACCATACAAGGTCTCTGGTACTTGCCATGTCAGAGCAGGGTCAAGCATCTTCATCTCTAATTAATGAAGCTGGAGCGTTGCGTTGCGGTCAGCCGTGTTATACACGCTAGCTGAAGGAGTGGGCAATGACCACTTTGAATAAGATTGAAAGGAGCTTGTGGGTTACCCCTTATGGCTACATTTTCTCCCCCACCTTGGTGTGAGGCCCTCAGTTGAGGATACGCTGTACAACAGTTCTTAATTTGTGGAGTGTTGTTTTTTCTTTATATTTCTAGTTGGATCAATTACATAGCAGATCACTTAGCATTATCGGTTGCGTATCCGTTTATTTGGTCTTTATTCATTTCTTGATTACAGAATTTATGTATCTGTTTGATAGTAGCATGGACATGGTCGACCCCCAGTGGTCCAATTCCGCCTTAGAGACTTAGAGTTCAAAAGCTATAGCTTCGCTGTCTAAGGCCGACTGCTGCAAAGCAAAAGCACATCAACTAGGGGCTAGAGACAAGAGGATGAAAACCCGTTTTTTTTTTTTGTGGGTGAAAAAACAAAAGCCGTTCTCTTCTGTTGTGGTCTAATCTGTTTCAGCTCAACACAGCCATGATTCGTGAAGGTATTTGTCTTTTCTTCTGTACCAAATTGGAGGTTTTTTTATTTTATTTTATTTTATTTTTGGTGGGAAACCAACAGACGGAGTCAAGCACAAGTCACGTCTCGCCATTCTCCCTCTCATGATGATGAAGCCTGAGCCCTGAGGTCCCTCTTGTAGGTGGTAGTGGAGCTCCACTACCACTGCTCTCTTCTCCAAATTAAAAAGAAGGGAAGTTAGAGAAGACTTAGAAGAAACACAAAGCATGATTTGGGTCTCAATGATTAGAAGCGTGTAAGGCTAAGTCAGCCGACCAGACCGGCGACCCATCCCGTATTGGGGGGCCTCTCGCAAGGCATGACATAGCATTCATGGTGGTAAAGCTCCGTATTTGGGCGTTGTGTGGCTATGGCTGAATCCCTCCACTTCAATTTAAAGTTTCATACACGTTTTGCCACCGAGGCTTGCCCACAAAATTTGTATTTCTTTGGTGGGGGAAACCGGGAAAGAAAGCAAAAAGTGTTACTAATTAATTGATGAAACATGTCTGTTTAGTGGTGTTGATGGTGTTTTGTGTTGGTTCCTGCTGCTGTTGTTCTTGGATGCTGTTAGGGTTGGCAAAGGCATGGCGGTTGCCTTTCCACAGACACCTATAACGAATTTCTGTATAGAGCTAATATACCCTCTTTTTTGTTTTCTCTTTCTTATTCCTCTGCAACCCATCTTTTTGATGGTTCATGGAACTAGCTCTCTTCCTCCTCCTTCCTTAACAAGGGCTCTGAAGCGTCTCTAGCTCTGGGTATGTCATGGCTCCTGCTGGGAAGATTTCTTCATTCCGTCGTGAGGGAAACAATTGGTATGTAGCTTCTTTCTTTCTGTTTCGGTTTTAGGAACCAAGTGGTGAGGAGTAAGTGTTCAACTTCTGCTGTTTCTTGGTAGTTGAAATCATCACCTTGGAGCCATATCAAAACTCCATTTTTCTCTTCAATCAAACACAGAATGTTGCTTTCCATTGCAGACTTGAATCCATATCCCCACTCTTGTTTTCCCATGGCATTCGAAACGAGTCTATTATGTCATTCTGGGATTTTCTTTTTCGTCAGATGTCACCTATCACATCAGGATTCTGTTTCATCTTTTAAATGAACATGCCAATTTCTATGCGTAGAATCAACTTTAATGCTTTAATTTACAAATTCTCCTTTACCTAAAAGAGAATTTCGTCAAGCAATATAGCATGTTGAGAGAATCAGAGAGATTATAATGACTTCTTTTACTGTACAGGTTCTGCAATGGTGGTCTGCGTAGTGATATCACTATTGAAGTAGAGGGAGTATTCTTCCATCTTCACAAGGTATATTTTTGTCTTGTTCGTGATATGCTGTTGTATTTCTTGAAATTCAAGATACACGGACCTTTCCATTATGATGATTACTGTAACTGAAAAAGGGGTAAAAACAGTAGTGGGTATTATTGTGTAGATCGGACTTGAGAGAAATTTTCATATGTGGATTGTTGAAAGCACCAAAAATGTATTGCAAATTGATGGGTACACATGAAAACTGGCCCATTTCTCCATTCTTCTGTTGCAGAATTACACTTTAACTTTTAGGTACTTGACAATATTTATATTTTTAGCTCTCAATCATAGAATCCAAAACTTCTGTGTGATATTTCACCAATTGCCGCTAACACAATGTTCGAAGTTCTTATTGGATGCACATGCCACTTGGACTAAGTTGGTCTAAGTTTTCTGGTTTCCAAAGATATTAAATAATGGGGATACAATTGGGCAATTTCTTGGTTGAGCCAGTTGGACAGTGGATCTTTCCTGTACGTTTGCATCATAGGACCTGGTATTTTGTTGGTTGGTCATCCTTGCAGTCTGTAAAATGCGTCTGTCAGATTCATCTTGACAACTAGAATAAAAATTAGATTACCTGTTTATGAGCATGAAAAAGTTATTTAATAAGCAAGTCTTCACCTTCTCTCCCGTACTGGCAGCTAGGGATGAAATGTATGTGCTCTTCCTTCTTGTTTTCCTTTAGGTAATGAATGAGATAGATTGAAAGGTAGAATTTTCTATTTATCCAGTGGACTTAGCTTTTCTTCCTGCATGCTTACATTTCAGTTATTATAGGTAGCCTGTAGACATTGTTAGTAAGTCTGGGCTTTTGCATATATGTATCTGATAAGTTACTTGGAAGGTATTTTTTGCAGGATTGTTTAAATGTTTGGATCTATTGTCTGATTTTGTTTCTTTCTCCCTTTTTGAACTGTCATATTGGGCAACTTAATTGGATCTTCAATACAAAAGAAAGATGCTTTCTCTTATCCTAATAATCTCATATCTAACAAAACTTCCACACTCAGTTTCCTCTTGTGTCAAGATGTGGAAAGATAGCAAATATGTTAGAAGAATCCCAGAATAACAGGGGTGGTACTATGAATGTTGCATTGAGTGAGTTTCCCGGTGGACCCGACATGTTCCTGGTTGCGGCTAAATTCTGCTATGGGATGCGAGTGGAATTGACATCAAAGAACATAGTAATGGTATATTGTATGGCGGATTATCTTGAAATGACAGAGGAATATGGGGAAGAGAACTTGTTGGCCAAGTCTGAGGGTTTCTTCCATAAGAATACACTCCGCAACTGGAAAGATTGTATTTTAGCTCTTCAGAGTTCTGATCCTGTCATTCCAAGAGTGGAGAAGCTCCAAATTCTGAGCAAATGTCTGAGCTCTCTCTCTATGATGGCCTGTACAGATCCGAGTCTTTTTGGATGGCCCATGATGATGTATGGAAGCTTACAGAGCCCTGGTGGAAGCATCCTATGGAATGGAATAAACACTGGGGCAAAAATCCGAAGCTCAGAGTCTGACTGGTGGTTCGAAGATGTTTCTTATCTCAGTGTGCCTTTGTTTGAGAGACTTATTCAAACAATGATTGCAAGAGGTATGAGACCTGAAATTTTAGCACGTGCAATAATGTACTATGCAAGAAAGTATCTTCCAGGTCTTGGCCGGTGGCAGAGCAAACAAAGTGGCAAAACAAGAACTGTCACAAGTTTCAGCTTGACACCTGTGGCCATTGATCAGAAAGTTCTATTGGAAAGCATTGAAAAGCTGCTTCCTGAAAAGAAAGGAAAGTCATTTTGCCGCTTCTTGTTGGGACTTCTACGTGTGGCTATGATTCTGGATGTTAGTGAACCATGCAAATACTCTTTGGAGAGGAGAATAGGGATGCAGCTGGATCTGGCTGCTCTAGATGGTCTTCTCATTCCTTGTTATTCAGGTTCTGATGCTCTCTACAATACTGAGAGTGTAGAGCGGATTATACATCATTTTCTGTCAGAACCAACTATAACATCATTTTCTCCATCTTCATTTGACCAAGAAGCATCTCCTTCATCTGGATCATTAAAGAAAGTTGCAAAGTTGATTGATAGCTATATTGCAGAGGTAGCAGCTGATGTAAATTTGAAGCCTGAAAAGCTACGATCTCTCTTGGAGGCCCTTCCAGATTCTTCGAGGTTCTTGCATGACGGGCTGTATCGAGCATTGGATATCTATTTCAAGGTTTGAGCAATCACTCTCCTAATGTAGAGTAAAATTTTCTGTTATTTTTATTCATGAGTACATTAGTTAGTAAAATTTAGCAAGGTATTCACTTCTCTCTGTTCTTAGTCTTACTAATTCCACCTTTTTGAATGCCAAATAACTAGCTCCAACTTTGCTTTTTCATTAAGACAATCCTTCAGTGGAGAACTCACCCATGCTACTGAACACCTAACTGTAAAGAATACTTTTGGAATTTGTGGCTTTGTGTGATGACCAGTGAGTGGGATTTTTGGTTGCATGTGGTAACCATTAAGCCATCTCATGTTGCAGAAGGCAATTTAGAGCTTAATTATGCATCAAATGGTACATTAGTAAAAGAAAATTCAAGTAGCTGTGTTGTTCCTGTAATCTAGTATCTCCTACGACTTTGAGAATTTCAATTTGCAAATTTAGAGAGAATTAATATTCCCTGGTGTCTGCTATGACTATCTAGGAAGGTGAGGATGGATTCTTTCATCTGTTTACGTCTGTTTAGGTTTTTTGCGGTTTAGATTTATTTGCAATACAAGTTTGTAGTCTAGTCGGTTGAATCAGGACCTTGCAATTCAGCATTTAAGTGTGTTATGGCCATTGGCAGGAGCATCCATGGCTTTCAGAGAATGAGAAGGAGCAACTCTGCAATGTAATTGACTACCAGCGGCTCTCAATTGACGCCTGTGCCCATGCATCACAAAATCAGCGGCTGCCACTCCGAGTTATTCTTCAAGTCTTGTTCTTTGAGCAGCTGCAGTTGAGAACAGCTCTTGCAGGCTGTCTTCATGTCTTAGACAATGAAGGTGCCCCTGCAGGTGTTGCTAATGTGACTAGTGATATAGCAGGCCAAATACTGCACAGAGAAGGATGGGTCACAGTAGTTCGTGAGAATCAGGTATTGAGGGTAGACATAGAGAGGATGACAACCAGGGTTGCAGAACTTGAACATGAATTTGTTAGAATAAAGCAAGAGATGCAAAGAGTAGCTAAATCTCATAGCTCTCTCATTTCTCCTCGTCTATTGGCAAGGAAATTTGGGTGTAAGCTTCTACCACGATCTCAGGATGCACCAACAGATACCCTTGAAAGTGTTGTTCAGAGCCCAAGAGTATCAGTTGACCAGGCACACTCTTCTCGCCCTTCTAGACATCGAAGAAGCTTCTCTTTGTTCTGAGTGCACTAGAAAGAACAAGTGCACTGTGTGAAAAATGGCGAAAATGAACATTTCCAGGTGGAAAGACATCATTAGTAATGATTCCTGCCTTTATCAGGTATTGGCATCTCGCATGCTGGCAGTAGAGTTAAACCCTGATATGAGTTACCGTGGAAGCTTCTCGAGGCCGAAATTGAGAGGTGATTCTACGTCGTTGCATTTTTTGACAAATTCATTAAAGATACGGAAATCTCTGATCTCATATTTTGACCTGATTTCCATTGCCTGTGCATATAGTGCATTTATATGTCACAGGCAAGAAATGCAGCTAATTACTTATCTTGATTTGCCCATTTAAATTGTCTTCTGATAGAATCTGGGTGGTAAACTTGATACATGCAAGGTTGCTACTTGCTGGAATGAATGCCAGTCTCTTGTACAATGAGTGCTACCTGCTGGGCTCCCCATCTCTTGCCTACAAAATTCCAGATCAACGAGTACTTCCCTCAAGAAAAACACAATTTAGAGGTCATCATTGCTACAGATGCATGTTTTGCTGAATTTAATTGTACAGTTCTGTAAAGAAGTAAAGTTCGGGTACTGGGGGAGGCTTGAAGCTCCCCTTAATCAAAACCAATTCTGAGATTGTTTCAAATCTTTTCCTCACTTTCCTTTTTCTTGGCATGGAAAGTGCAGGCTTAATGTTACTACAGCTGATTTATTGCATTTGTCCAGTTAATTCATTTAAGATGGGTCTTATTGTTTTTCCTTTACTTGAACAGCACAAGAACTTGTTTGGTAAAATGGCTAACTGAGTCAATAGGTAAAAGGATGAGGAGCATGTAATTAAATGGTTCCCAGCATCAAGATTAAACTAAAAACACATAATTAAGTAGGCTAATTTTTAAAGCATCCCAATGTTTCTAGAGTCCTTTTGAACACAAACTATGCACATCAACTTGCTTTCTTTGTACCCTAAGTACCAGCTGGAAAGAACTATCCACAAAAATGGAAATTCAAAGGGGAAGGCACAGACTGCATCAATAGAGCATCATTAACATTCTTGATCATCTGCTACTGTAATACTACCCTCCATCTGCAAGGCATGTTCAGCTTCCTCGTCCGAACTTGTAACGATGTTATCTATCCGTGAAGCATTTTTCATTGTCTTCACATACCATGTAGCACAAAGAAGATAGAATATCAAGTTTACAAAGCTTAATGCTGCCAGAAGAGCATAGAAAAAGTATAGTTTCCCATAGTTTATGTTACTGGTTAGCCATCCAGTGCCAACTTGGGTTCCAGTCACCTTGTTGACTACAGAGACCAACAAGCTGCTAATGAAAAAACCAAATCCTACAGTAGAGAGGAAAAGGCCTGTGCTCATTGATTTCATCCCTTTTGGAGCTCTTGTAATGAACAAGTCAAGCTGACCACTGTAGATGAACGATTCTCCCATGCCAACAAGGAAGAACTGTGGGATTAATATGTAGAATTTCAAAGGCAATGTTGTGACATTGGCACCCACAGCCCTAGCAACTGATAATCGTCTTGTCTCTACGACGGACGCAACTGTCATGGCCATGATTGAAAAGACAATGCCAATGGGTATTCTTTGAAGGCTGGTAAAGCCTACATATTAAAAAGAACAAAACAATATGAATTTTGGGGTCAGAAATTTCTGCTATAACCAATCAATGGTGTATATCATATGACACCTACCATGTTTCCCTTTCCACCTCCTCATCAAGGGAATGATCACCCGGTCATAGAAAGCAGAAGTAATCAATATGCCAGCAATATAGAACATATTGATAGAGCCTGCAGGGATTAGAAAATTTCCGATTGATCTCTCTAATGTTGAAGCTTGCACCACTGAAAAGGTGAGAACCTGTGAATGTATGCACCAGCAATACATTGTGGAGGCCCAAATTGGCAGTAGCCTAACCATCATTTTCACCTCCTCTACCTTAGTGACTGTACATAGTCTCCAACGATTTGGGATCATGGAACCATTAGTTCCATAGTCGTTTTCGTCCAAGACCGCAGCCTTGTCCAACCAACTGCGTGCAATAAAATAGAATCAACGAACTTTGTTTACCATCTATCAAAGGGAAAACATGCTCTGCTCTGCATAGAAGTGCATTTTTGTACCAAATAAGTGATCAAGAATGGTCGAGAAAGCAACGCCTGATTTGAAAATGGAAATTTGAAGGTCTAAAATACCCTTGCTGTCTCCACCATTCTCGCCCACTTATTTGGTACAAAAATACATTGTTCACTGTTCGTAGATGTCTTTACATCTATATAGCTATATGGTACTTAGATTACTTACCAGAGTTGGTTTGTGTGACCAACTATTGAAGCAATCTTTGTTGAGTCATGATATAAGGCATCAATGTTGCTAGGGCATTTTAGTTTCCTCTTCCGTATTGAGGCCACCAAAACATTGAGAACTTGAACAATAGGGCTTCCTGCACATTTTTTGTACCTATATCTTCTTGTTCTTAACATGTATGCAAGTGTTCCAAAAATGAATGCAAAACAGAAAAGCCCATATCCCCAGCTAAAACTGACATTGTCTTGTACATAGATTCCCACAGTGATACCAAGTAAAGAACCAAGGCTGATTACAAAATAAAATCTACTGAAAAAATAGTCCATCTTGGATTTTTCCTTCTTATCATTCTCATCAAATTGATCAGTTCCAAATCCGGATACAGTGGCTTTTAGCCCTCCTTGTCCTAATGCAATCACATACATAGCAGCAAGCAGAGCTCCAACTTGGAACCCATTAGCCTGTACGCATGTATCACTGTTAATGTTGCAAGGGGGTGGGCGTAGTCCTGGCAGTGCACAAGATAATGATAAAAGGGCAGCACCCTGCACCATTGATCAATCATATATATTCCATCAATAAGCTTGTTATGTCAGCAAAACCATACAAGAAATACATGAGTTCGGATCATCTTCCTGTTAGGGGAGCAGCATGTTCTCTCCCGGTGTTTTTTCACCATAAAATCGGGTAAGGCTCACATCTGAATAATAATTAAAAAGGGTCTATAGTTGAATCATTAGAGTTGGTCTGGGAATTGCTCCCATAAGTGATAAGCTTAGAGAAAGTCGTTTGAGGTGGCACGGCCACGTTCAACGGAGACCTATAAATGATCCTGTACGGAGAAGTGATATAATCCATATTGAAGGAACTAGAAGAACTAGGGGTAGACCTAAGATAACCTTAGGAGAAGTGGTGAGAAAGGATATGTATAGCTTAGGCCTTGTATCTAGCATGGCCTCGAACAGAACTGATTGGAGGGCAAGAATCCATGTAGCCGACCCCATTTAGTTGGGACAAGGCTTATTATTGTTGTTGTTGTTGTTGTTTTTGTTAGAGTTGAATCATTAGTGGGTACCACATGAGCCTCCATCTGATTTTGTGGCATGCTTGCTCAACAGGGAGATGATCTGAACTCGAAATACATATATATATCTTCTCTACTCTATCTAGTACTTACGAGTGTCATGATCAATGAGGAAATGACGATTGTCCAATATCGGCCTAAGAAACTATCAGCCACAAAACCGCCAAACAAACTTAAGAGAAAACCTGTGCGAGAAGTGTTCGATACGATGTTGGCAGCAGTTGAACTAGGAAGATGCAACGTCCCAACCCCATAGGTGACCATGTTGCATTGCACTCCTAACGCGGTCAACCTCTCGCATGCCTCGAGAACTACACAAATGTTTTTTTTATTAATAAGTGAAATACACTTCTAAAAGAAAAAATATCTATAAATCTACTTGATGATAAATGCCTCTGAAGATATTTGATCAATAGATTCTAAAATTTGATAAATGACACCATGAACTCTTTATGTGCTTAAATAGTGAAATTTCCTGCATCTTTTGCTCTATAGTATGCATAGCATAGAAGAAAGGTAGACACCTAAGATGAGAGTAGCGGACAACCATCCTCCCGTTCTTGTCTTGTCGGCGGGTTGTCCCTTGTAATCTACCACATAAGTTGGACTCATTTTTCTTTTCCTGAAAAGAAAATTATCTTCATAAAAATCAAATAAAATAAACAAATAAGATCAATGCCCAAATATAAGAAGGCAAATAGAATCACGAAACAAAATTTTGACAAGAAATGGAAGTGAAAGAGAGAAATATCTTCCTTATTGAAACTCACACAACCAAGAGACACAAAAATAGTAAGAGAAGTTAAAAGCTAGAAAGATCACTAGCTCAATTGTAATGTTTCACCTTACCAAAAACACACACAGTATTCTTTTGCCAAATTTTTCTCTTCTTCCTCTAGTTAAGAATCACTGAAATTACTTCATTTCCCACTTAGTTGGTTTGTTCCATAGAACCTTGGCCACTGTATTTATATCCATTATAATTGTAAGAAGAAAAAATATATACTTATCATTGTGGTACATATGTGCCAAAATCCACAATTATCTTTGGGTGCCTGATTTATGTGTCATATTGCGTGTTTCATAGTTTACTAGAGGACAAAGATTGTGGTACATATGTGCCAAAATCCACAATTATTTTTGGGTGCTTGATTTATGTGTCATATTGCGTGTTTCATAGTTTACTAGAAGACAATGATTGTGGTACATATGTGCCAAAATTCACAATTATCTTTGGGTGCCTGATTTATGAGTCATATTGCATGTTTCATAGTTTACTAGAAGACTTTATTCTTTATGTTATCTTAAGATAATAATATCTAGATTCACAGAAAGTTATATATAAATGAAAAAGTTCTTTCATTGTTCCTGATATATAATTAAAATTTAAAATAAAATAATTAAAATATGAACAAGAATCTTTTTTCTTTAATTAATTACAACTTAAAATAATATTCAACTTTGATTAGATAAAGGAAAGGGACTTAGAAAACTTGAAATGCATTGAAAAAAATTGTGTCTATCCCTTAAAACTTATCATACATTAGGTTGGCTAATCTATTATTATACTAGGTTGGCTCAATCTATTATTCATACATTAGAATATGCCCCATTAGGCACATAATATACAACCATTTTTCTAAAGTCGTCATTCTCGATGGCTTTTACTTTAGGCAATTCACACTCTAGTAATAGGTGGACTCATATTTGGTCCATTTCTGATAAGGAAATGGACCATCTATTTTCTTGTAGATGTGTGACATGTGTTCCAACATCACATCAAATGGTTAAAATCTATTTATAAATCACATCAATCAACTCTTTGATGTGACTTATAAAAGGATTTCAACCATTTGATGTAATGTTGGGACACATGTCACACATCTACAAGGTAATGGATGGTCCATTTCTGACAAGGAAATGGACCTAATAAATTTACAGTAATAGGTAACCCTCTCCAAACGGTCATACTTTGTTCCCCCCCCCCCCCTTTTCTCCAGGAGTTTCTTTGTAGTTTTCACTCTACTCTAGATAGTCCTTTTTGGGATTCGAAGTCTTGACGTGATGCCAGCTTTGATACCAAACTTTAGTTCACTTTACTTCATATAGTCCTTTTTGGGATTTAAAGTCTTGATGTGGTGTCAGCTTTGATACAAAATGTTAGGTACTTGACCATGCGCCAAAAACTACGAAGTTGATGGAATGGTTTTCGTCAAGCCCTTTTTAACCTATCTCATACTAGGTTGGGTCAATCTAGCCCCTATATACCAATGTGGACCCCATTAGGTACATAATGATTGTTTTTGAAAAGTTTTCTTTTGGCTAATATAATTTAGAGTATAATATTTATTTGTAATTACAAATTTTTTTCTTTAAAAAAAAAAAAAAAAAAAAAAAAAAAAACTTAATGAGCAGATTCAAGGAATACGAATCTAATCAAAGTTAGGGCCCATTGAGCATGGTCCAAAATTTCTAGAAATGAGCATTAATATTATTCAAATCCTAGAGGATCCTGACCAAAATTTATCTCGAACGATTTTGGGGATTGAATACGGAGCTGAATCTTGGACCTAATTGCAACAATAATTTGAATTAATTTGGGTATCATTTTTCAATCTAATTTATGTATAAAGACTTTCCTTGTTTGATATGGCTCATTTGGTTAGGTGAAAAAAAAAAAAAAAGACAGAACAACTAATTTAGGAATATTACCATCCATCTTTATTTTGATGATTGATCAGATTTTTATATGTATCCTTATTTTAAGAGTGTGGTCAGACATATTTTCTTTCAAGATTTTTTCTTTTTTTGACGGCTAATTTAGGAATGTGATCGACTATATTTTATCGAGATAAATACTATTGTCCCCTTTACTATATTTTACCGAGATAAATACTAGGGATAATTACTGTTGCCCCCTTGTACTTTGATCTTATTACTACTTTAACCCCTGTACTTTTTAAAATTACTATTCCAACCTTTAACTTTGTCAACAATTACTAATGCCCCCTACCGTTAAGCTCCATCAGTTTACTAATGCTTTGGCATCTATATATTTTTTCAAAATCCCAAAAATAACCCTGCAATTATCTTTTTACTTATTTGCTCTTTTATCAAGTTATAATACTACCCTTAATAGGAAAAAATTAACTTTAATTTCACTTTTCTTTTAAAAAGAAATCACCATATAAAAGAAAGATGTGATTTTTTTTCTCTAAAAATAAATCACCAAATAAAGGAAAAATGTAATTAAATAGAAACTAAAATATTAAGAAATATCAAATTTAATTCAAAGCTGAAAATTGAAAATCACCTAATATATGTTGACCATTAAGTATGTTACCAAATTTTCTATCAATTAGATCTTATATGCTAATTTGTTTGTAAAACTTCCATCATGGTGATTATGAAAAATTTAAGTGGAATGTGAAAGTTTCAACAATCATAAGTATGTGGTCCCACCAAATCCAAAACTAATTCTAAAATATAAGATTTTAAGGATATAATTGACATGCAATATAGTTTCTATAAATGAGGGTAATGCTATATTTTTTACTTCTTAATTTTAAGGGCAGAATAGACATTTCATATTTGATGTTAACAGTCACTTAACACCTTTAAAAGTGAGGGGGGGCAATATTAATTTCACAAAGAAGGGGGTTTGATTAGTAATAAAACCAAAGTATAAGGGGGCAATAGTAATTATCCCTAAATACTATTATCTCCTTGTACTATAACTTAATTACTAGTTTATCCCTTATACTTTTTGAAATTACTAATCCGACTTTAAACTTTACTTGTAATTACTATTGCCTCCTTAATGTTAAACTCCATTAATTAAGTGATGATGTGACAACTTTTATTTATTTAAAATTTTCAAATAATCCTCAGAATTTATATTACTCATTTACACTTTATATAAAATTACATTATTATTCTTAGTAATTAGGATAAAATTAACCCTAACTAAAATATCATCTTCTCTAATTCAAAATAAAGGAAAGAAAGAAAAAAAAACTCATCTTCTTCTCTTACCCAGCCCAAGGAAGAAAAAAAAGTAAGTTTTTCTTCCTCTCCTTAGACAAAATCGAAAATCAAGATTCAAAATATAAAATAATGAAGAAAAATAGTAAATCCTTAGTTTTTAGCCCTTATACATATACTTTTCAATTGGTGTTATATTTTAGTTCTTGTAATTTACTTTCCAATTTGATGTTATTAACTTTTGAAAGTTCTTACTTCCAATAAGTTTTTATTTATTTACTATTTAAGTTTTTATTTTGCTACAGGGGTAGACGGCTAATTCGACTTCCGAGCGCAAGCAGGAGCAAAGTGTCTGGGCTACTTACAGAAAAAACAAATGGGATCCCTTGGCACAACTGGAGGTACTGCCACTGGAGGCTTCTGATTCACCGGTCTAGAATTCACATTCACTGGCCTAGTAACTGGAATATTCACTGCTTGTCTGTTCCCACTGAACTGATTATGTTGTCCGGCCTGTGTAAATCCCGAACTCTAGCCTACACTCCTAGGCTGAAAAACAAGAGTTGCTAGCTGCTTTGATACACTCGAAGAAGTTGGCAGTTGTTGCAATGGCGAACGTACTCCATAACATCCTCTTGGATTTTTGGCCAGTATTACCCCAGCCTTAAAATCTTGTGTGCCAATGCCCCACCGCCCATACGTGCTCCACAGATTCCTTCGTGCACCTCTGCCAAGGCGGTTCTCGATCCTTCTAGTCCCAGGCATCTGAGCAATGGCCCAACAAAAGATCTTAGGTATAGTCTTCCATTCTGCATTGTGAACCCGGGCTGCTCGAACTCGATTGATTCTAGCCTCCTTTGGATCCTCGGGCAGTTTATCATCCTAGATGTATTCAATGATCGGGTCCATCCAGCACCTTTCATTTTCAATGTAAAAAACTTCTTTCACTTGGCCACTCAGGAAACTTAATTCTTCAATATAGACCAAAGGTTCAAGAGTTCTTTCTTTGGCATTGGCCAGCTTGGAGAGTTCGTCTGCCATGGTATTCTCCTTTCTCGGGATCTGACAGACTTTGACATCTTTGAAATTTTTTCTAAAGATCCTTATCACCTCCTGATACTTTTGTAGTCTAGGTTCTTTGATCCCGTATTCTCCCTGTATTTGATTAACAATAAGCTGAGAATCACTCTAAACAGTAATCTCAGCTATTGCTAGAGCCTTTGACAACCGAAGACCAGCTATGAAGGCTTCATATTTTGCTTCATTATTGCTTGCTTTGAACCCGAACCGTAAGGTGTATCGTATGATAAAGCCTCCCGAACTCTTCAATAGGACTCCTGCTCCAGCCCCCTGCTTGTTGCTCAAACCATCCACGTAAATGTCCCACATGGTCAGGAGGGCTGGTTCGGTATCTTCTTCTAACAGGGTTGTAGCTTCCACTACAAAATCTACCAAGGCCTGAGCCTTTATGGCTGTTCAGGGCTTGAAGTCTATCTAAAATTCCCCAAGCTCTACCAACCATGCAACCATTCTTCCAGATAAATCGAGTTTATAAAGAACTTTTCTCAGAGGAAAAGTAATCAGTACCTCTTTTGAGTGAGCCTGGAAGTAAGGTCTTAGCTTTCGGGCTACTTTCATAAGAGCAAGCGCATGCTTCTCGATCGTTGAATATTAGGTTCTGCATCCAAGAGTACATGGCTAACATAGTATATGGGCCATTGCTTTTTCTCCTTTTCCCGAACAAGGACTGCACTTGTCACATCCACCCAGCCGGTACCCTATCTGGCATACCCGAGTGTGTGATCCACAGCCCCAAAGAACAAGTATCGAGGAAATCATCCTCCCACATATGCAATAACATTTCATGAGATCCAAATAAGGAAAGAAAATGATAATATAATCAGAGTGCGGAAAATGATACCAAATGTGTATATATTCAAAAAGGAGTAGAGTGATGCGAAATCTCACTCCACAGTTACAGCGGAATGTAGCTCATAAGTCAAAAGAGAAATTATAATTGTTCTCAAAGGAAAGTAAGGAAATGAAAATCAGACTAAACTAAAGAGTCTTCTACTTTATAAAGAACATCCTTATAAGTATAAACTTCAAATATCAGGCACAATCGCTTCCACTCCACAGTTGGGCTAATCATGGTACATAACATGATCACACGAGGAATCATCACTGAGATCTTCGTAACCACCAACACCTTGCTTGAAGTATGCTTCCTCAGCTTGCGCTTCTTCATATTGGCCGTCATAATACTCAGTACATGTAGAATAATCTAACAAAAGATATTTACATAAAAAGGAATGAGTTCAAAAGAACTCAAAGAAGGCAAGTTAATCCACAACAACATAAATAACATAATTGCGAAACATAGCATGATGCGATGTGATATGAAACAGAACAATATATGTATGAATGTAACTCTATGTATGTTGGTCTCTATAGGTAGACATGCTTTAAGTCATAGCACCATACTTCTTTGGGTAGGTCTCAATTCACTCATCCTCGATTGGCAAAGGGTCCTTCATCCCTCTCGAACAATCCATGGTTGGGGTATAGGTCACCGCTCGATCACATCACCGTTTGGTCTAAGTATTGGTGCATGTCAAGGTAAAACCTAGCCAAATGCAAGTCATCTACTTAGTCATATCAACTCAGATCTAGATACGTCCATTCCTCCCCTCTCGGGATCCTTTCTGGTATCCTTCACACTAGAGTCAGCATAGTCCCGGACTACGGACTCATCAACCCTATTGGTCACCCACAAATAATAGACAGGAAGCTCTCATGTCCTCTCATAGATGTACTCACCGGTCTCAAGCGCCCATAAGCCCAAGTCTACTATTCACAACCCTACCAATAAATGGCCCTCACAATGTGATTCATGTCCTTTCACGGGTTGGTTACCGGTCTTGAGCGCCCACGAATCCCCATTGCTACCACAGGTTGTTCGATCTCAATACCCTTCTGAATCAGGTCTAATATAATGGGGACATCCTAGCCAAACACTACTAGACAAGCCCTAGGTATGACAATCAATAATCTGGGAAAGTATCAAAGGGCACCATCGGAAATATCCCATACTATTCCCACTAATGTCCAAGGACATAAGTGTCGAAAGGACACTTCCCAATCCCAAATCATACCTATTCAATCACATTCTCAAATCAGTCATAACATACACCACCGATATCTCATCATATAAAAAGATACACATAAACATGATCAATCGCATATGTAACTGACAAGAATAAGTATTAATAATCAAAAGAATACATGAACACGATACTACTGTAGTTAAAGTACTTGCATCAGTAATATAATAGTAAGAAAATACATTTATGGTAGTGAATCCAAGAGAATCCCAAAATAGAAACTAAGATTCACGCAATCTACTTAATTATGGAATAACTATCCTTACCTTAAATAGCTTCGATGAATATCCAAAGATCAAAGAGAGTGGTTCCAAACTTAGCAAATAACCCTACACAATCATAGATACATCATTAGGAAAGAGCCTAAAAGATTGAAGATTAAACGAATCAAATCGGACGAAGAACACAGCTACTGTCTTGCTTGGTCGATTGGGTGGTAGCTTGGTCCAGTCAACCAAGCAATCGACCACCTGAGACAGTATGAAACAGAATTATGGTTCTTTATCCGAAACTCAATCTACAAGATCCAAAACACTCCGAAACTTGGAGAAAACCTCTAGAATAGTAATCTAACACTAAAATAGCATAGATTAGACACTAACAATGATAATAAATAAAAAAAAACACTTCTTACTAATTTGGAAACATGACTTTCTAATTTGGTAAAATTCATAGTTTTCGATGAAAACATGCTATGAATTCAAAGGAAAAACTAGAGATGATAGGATCTCATTCTAGTAGAAGATAAGCAAGAGACCAGACATGAAACCATCATGCATAACAGATCTAACATGCTAAGAAATCAAATCGAAAGAATAATCATGGTTTCATGAAGATTTCACAATGATCATGGCGAAGATCAATATGAAGATCATAAAGCCTTAAGAATGAAAGGAGATTATAGAAGAGATGGTTGCAAGGATGCAGCATCTTCTTCATAGTCTCAATCACAAAGAATAAAACATAGTAAGAGTAGATATATACAACACAAGAGAGATTACTAACCTTTGATTGAAGAATAGGAGATGAGAAGCTTGAAGTCTTGCAAAGTTCTTCACAATCACCAAGGAGAGGCTTTGAGAGAGTCTTCCCACATTCTCTGAGGGTTTTAGAAACAAAGGAGGCTAAGAAACTCGTACTTCTATTATATAGAGCACCAACAGACCTAAACAGAAGATTTTGGCAGATTTTGACCCTGTTGGTCGATTGGTTGGTCGATTAGCCCAATCGACCACCCAGTCGACCAAGCCAATCAGCAAGGTCAAGACAGGGAATTGAAGGTCCATATCAAGTCCAAACCTAATGAGCTTCTCCCAACACAACATATGACTTACCTTGTATAAAGAAATGCCTTCGTATCATGTCTAACTATACTCAAGTCCATCAACTAGATTCATCTTCAACAAGGTGTAGTTTACTTTCCAGTTCTGAACAAGCTTCCAAGTATGGAACACCATCATCAACTTCCATGGGTTATGGGTCAAACACCATGCCTTCCACTGAGATGGCTCATAGTTGGCTTCTTCCTTTACTTCGGGTCTTCGGTCCTACAAACAACAGGGTTTCAGAGTCAATGTTAGGGCTGGGTTTCACAGCACTGACTGCTAAAAGTGAAGTTGCCAAGTAGACTTGTAAAATCTCACCCAGTCGAGATAGAAGAGGTGGTTTCCCAAGCATTTCCTTCAAATTCTCGAAGGCTTTCTGGCAATTGTTCATCCATCGGGCTTCTTTGCTTCCTTTCAGGTCTTTCAAGGCTTTGAAAAATGGTAGACACTTTTCTCCCGATTGTGAAATGAATTGGTTTAATACTGCAATTCTTCCCGTTAGACATTGTACATCCCGAACTGTCTTCGAAGGCTCCATATCGATCAAGGCTTGAATTTTGGATGGGTTAGCCTCAATTCCAATCTGAGAGACCATAAATCCTAGGAATTTTCCCGAAGATACCCCGAACATGCATTTTTTTGGGTTCAACTTCATTTGGTATTTTCGCAAAACTAAAAATACCTGTGCCAAGTCTACGATATGTCCCGAATGCTTGATCCATGTATGCTTCCATATTTTTCCCGATCAGATCTTTAAAAATCTTGTTCAGTGCCCTCTGATAGGTTGCTCTTGCGTTCTTCAACCCGAATGGCATAACCTTGTAGTAGAAGCTTTCACGATTGGTCATGAAGGCTGTAAACCTCTCATCGTCCTGGCTCATTAGGATCTGATTGTAGCCTGAATAGGCATCCATGAAACTTAAAGTTTCATATCCAGCAGTTTGCGTCGATCAGAGATCTATTCTAGGTAGAGGATAGCAGTCCTTCGGGCATGCCTTGTTGAGATCTGTGTAATCGGTGCACATTCTCCACTTGACTTTTGATTTTTTGACCATTACTACGTTGGCCAACCAAGTTGGGCACTTGATCGTCTCAATGAAGCCCAAACTCTCCAGCTTCTCGACCTCTTCCCTGACAGCTTCATGCTTTTTGATAGAAAAGTTTCTCCTTCTTTGAATCACAGGCTTGGCCTTCGGATCTACCCAAAGTTTATGTTCGGCTACTGAACGATCAATGCCTGGCATGTTGTCAGCCAACCATGCGAATACATCGATGCTTTCTTGAAGAAAACTCTTTAATTGTTCTTTGAATTTTGCTGCCTGTTCGAATCCTATGAAGGTTGTTCTTCGTTTGTCCGTAGGATCCAATTGGATTTGATCCAATTTCTCCACAAGTTCGGGCCTCTGCATTTCTTCTTCATACCCATCATTTCTTCTTCGTCCCCATCATCCCGAACATCAATTGATAGAGTCGTGGTGTGAAACCCAGCCCTAACCTTGACCCGGAAACTTTGTTATTTGTAGGTCCAGTGACCCGAAGTAAAGCAAGAAGTCAGCTTTGGGCCATCCCAGTGGAGGACTTGGTGTCTGGCTTGAATCCATGAGTGTTGATGATGAGGTTCTATTTATGGAAACTGAATCTTGATGAAGATCGGATTAGTTGATGGACTTGGAGTGCTCTCTATCATGGTTTGAAGGCATTTCTACCTATTAGGTAAGTCACTTGGTATGTGTGCAAAACCCCTTTAGGTTTGGATTTGATCTGGGCCTTCAATTCCCTGTTTAGAAGTTGTGAACTGATTGGTCGACTCATTGGTCGACTGGACCAGTCGACCAATCCAATCGACCAATGGGTTCTGTCTTTGGTAATTAGGTCTTACTTGCTCTATTTAAGTCCAATCTCGAGTCTACTTCGTATTTTCTGCCTCCAAACTCTTTGGAACGAACCAAAGACCTCTGCAAGTCATCTCCCTTGCGTCCTTGGTGTTTATCTTGACGGATCTTCGTCAAAACTCGTGTTCTTACACAAAAAGGTATGTTTACACTCTCTTCTTCTTCTTCATCCTTGTTTTCTTTCCTTTTTGAGTTGAGACAGAGAGGAGATGCTGCATTCTCTGTTGCAAACATCTCTCGAACTTATCTCTCATGATCTTCCTAAGGATTAATGGCTAATGCGATGATCTTAACCATGATCATTGCAAGCTTTTGAAGGAATCATGATCAAATCATGATCTTGTCTTTGTTCATCTTTTGATTTAAATTCTGATCTTCTTAGATCTACTATATTGATCATGTTAGTAGTCAATCGCTGTGTTTTCTTTACATGATCCATGATCTATCAATCTCTAGTTGTTTCTCTTCTATCATACCATGCTTTCTTCAAGAATCATGACTGATACATCTATGGTAGGTTTTGTTTCCTTATTTAGATTTATGTTCTTAGATCTATTTTCTTGAAGATCTAAGTATGCCTTCCATGATATCTTTATCAAAATCAATGATCCATTCTCCTATTGTTCTTGTCTATGATTTGTATCTTGAACTCTTCAAGAACCATGATTGATCTAATTATGGTAACTTTTTGTTTCCTAATTTGTAACTTGAAAACTTGATTCGATTAGTGTTTTGAGGTCCTCTATATGTTAGGATACTACCAATGTAGTTTACCCCTTGTTTAGTACCCTTTTGAACCACCAGATTCGGTTCTTTATTCTTAAAACTCCGATTTTGTAGGCCATCACTCTCCATTGGTCGACCGATTGGTCGACCGGGACGATGGGACCAATCCAATCGACCAATGAGTACAAAGCAACTCCAGATTTGGTCTGTTTTGGATGTTTTGATATCTTTTCTGTTAGGGATCTTTCCTAATATGTTGTATACACTTGTTTAGGACCTTCTTCTCAAGTTTGTCAAGATCTTACTTGATTTCTTAGGATTCCTTTGCAAGTTATAAAAGTTAAGGATGGTTACTTCCTTAACAACATAAATTGCATATCTTAGTTTCTATATTTGAATCTTGTTAATTTATTTCTTTAATTAGATTCTTACAATGTTATACTACTGTGGTACTGTCTTAATATCAGTAACATTACTTGTTTATATTAAATTGACTCATGTATGATTTACTTACCATTATATACAAGTTGATTGTAATTATTGATTTCTTTCCATATATGAAGTTACCATATATGTGATGTTATGAATTGATGCTTGTGTATGCTTAAGTATGGTTTGGAAAGGAGAGGTGTCCTTTTGACACTTCGTCCTAGGACTACTACGGGAATATTATGGATGTTTCCGGAGATGCCCTCTGGACACCTTCCTAAACTGTTGGATGACATATTTAGGACTGTCTAGTAGTGTTTGGCTAGGATGTCCCATTATGTCAGACCCTAATCGGAGGGGTATTGAGACCGAACGACCCGTGGTAGCAATGGGGATTCGTGGGCGCTCAAGACCGGTAACCAACCCGTGAGAGGACAGGAATCACATTGTGGGGGCCATTTATCGGTAGGGTTGCATATGGTTAGACTTGGGCTCACGGGCGCTCAAGACCGGTAACCAACCCGTGAGAGGACGTGAGAGCTTCCCGTTTACCATATGTGGATGACCAATAGGGTTGATGAGTCCGTAGTCAGGGACTATGAGGACTCTAGTGTGAAGGATACCGGAAAGGATCGCCAGGGGCGAGGAATGGACGTATCTGGATCTGACTTGATGTAACTGAGTAGAAGACTTGCATTTGGCTAGGCTTTAACCCTGACATGCGCCGGTACTTAGACCAATGGTGATGTGAGAGAGTGGTGACCTATACCCCAGCCATGGAATGTCCTGAGGGATGAAGGACCCATTACCAACTGATGATGAGTGAATGAGACTTTCCTAAAGAAGTACGGTGCTATGACTTAAAGCATGTCTGCCATTAGAGACCAGCATACAATGAGTTAGATTCATACATTCATTGTTTGTCTCATACCACATTGCATTTATGTTTGTTTTGTAATCCTGCCATTTATGTTATTATGGATTTAATCGCTTTATCGAGTTTCTTTGAAACTTATTCCTTTTGTACAATGTTTGTTAGACTACTCTACTGAGTTCGAGTATCATGACGGATCGTATGAAGAAGCGCAAGGAGAAGAGGCATATCTCCAAGAAAGTGATTGCGGTTACGACAATTACACTGAAGATCCCGCGAGTGGTTATGCTCCGTACGATGCTTAGTCCGACCATAGAGTGGAAGCGCCCTTGTGCCATTTATGAGATTTATACTTATAGGGATATTGTCTATAAGATTAAGAACAATTTAGTTACCTATTGTACCTGCTATTGGGATTAGATTCTATTCTGTTTCTTCTCTTCTAGAACTACATTTCCGCTGGTTATAGAGTGGGATTTCGCGTCACTTTACTTATTTGATTTAGACACTCTGATTATATTTAGTACTCTGATTTATATATATGATTCATTCTTTCCTTATTTGGATCTATGGTTTATCTTTCGCACATCGATTATTATTGTTCATGATTATGTTATTGTTTATGTGGGAGGTTGATTACTCGATACCTGATCTTCGGGCTGTGGATCACACTCTCGGGTATGCCAGATTGGGTACCGACTGGGAGGATGTGACACGTAGCCTTTTTTGGACCAGCCTTATCCTTTAAGTAAGAAACATAACACTGGGCGGGAGGGTTTTTTTTTTTTTTTTTTTCCCCACCCCCCCCCCCCCCCCCCCCAATCTTTTCTTTATTTTTCTTTCATCCTCCCCCCCCCCCCCCCCCCCCCCGCCCCCCCCCCCCACCCACCCATTTTTTTTTTATCTTTTCACACTACCACAACAATTTAAACTATTTGCCGCTCCCCCCCCCCCCCCCCCCCCCCCCCCCCCCCCCCCCCACCCCCCCCCCCCTCCCCTTGTCGCCCCCCCCCCCCCCCCCCCCCCCCCCCCCCCCCCCCCCCCCCCCCCCCCCCCCCCCCGGGGGGGCGATTCAATATTTGAAATTAAATGAATTACAGGAGTCCAAAATACTCCAATCTCAATAAATAAAGGAAAGAAATAATGAATAAAATGGATAAAGGTTTCAGCGGAAGTAAACAAAAAGGTTATATCAATTTCTTCCCAGTTTCCTTTTCTAAATCTAAAAAGTGTTTTTCATGGATCTCAAGGTAAGGTGTTCTCCAATTCAACTCTATTCGCCGAGCGAACTTTCTGACCACCCTCCGCCTTTGATCATCAATAGGTGCGATAAGCGCACTCCAAGCAGCTACAGGAGCTCCCGCACATGCTATTTCCATCTCCCACTGATAGTGCCACATCTTCTTCATACGGGATGGTTCCTTCATAGGAAACCAGTCCATCTTCCTGTAAAGTTCCTTCTTCTAGTGCAAAGCTAACAAACAATACAAAATAAAGACGTGAGTTCTAAAGAACTCAGTAAGAAACAATCAACATCCCATCAATATATCCAATAATGCTAAGATACATGAATAATATAAGTGAATGCAAAACATGAATGATACTATGATTTCTAACTATGTAGGTCTCTAATAGTTGACATGCTTTAAGTTATACACCAGCCCTCCTCTAGGTAAGTCTCATCACTCTGATCCGGCAAGGACTGGCTACCTCTGTAGGATCCTGGGAAAAAGGGAAAGTCCACACTTGGCTCTCAATTCCATGGCTGGGGGTTAAGTCAACACTCTCTTACCACGACC
This sequence comes from Hakea prostrata, assembly GCF_041222555.1. Lineage (NCBI taxonomy): Eukaryota > Viridiplantae > Streptophyta > Magnoliopsida > Proteales > Proteaceae > Hakea > Hakea prostrata. The sequence continues at coordinate 216,192 of NW_028291129.1, forward strand.
GTTGGTAATGAGTACTGGCGCATGTCGGGGTTTCTAATCCAATGCAAGGTCATATTGGTTACATGTCTACATGAAGTCCAGATACATCCCCTATGGCACCAACCAACTCGGTTCAGTATCCTTCGCAACCTAGGAGAGAGAATCCTCACGGACTGGATACCTCTGTTGGACTCCACTCCTTAACCCTATGATCATCCACATATTATTGGGGCGGATGCTCTCATGATTCCTCACGACACCCGATTCGATCCTTGGACAACCATGAGCCCAACCCTAACATATGCAACCCTACCACTTATATGACTAACAGTGGACCACCAAGTCACATCACTGTCATCACGGGTCACTCGGTTTCAATCCCCCTACCGAAAGGGTAGTAGCATGTGGGGTACCTAACCATGAAATCTAGACTCTACCTAAATAATGCCATCAAATAGTAAAGACAGTGCTGGAGACATCAGCAGGCATGTGTCCCATTCCACAGCCTTCTGATATCCCTAGCCAAGATATCCCAAAATAGATACCTCATCTATCATAACCATATACCAACTACCATCAATCCATAACATCCATAATCAATACAATATGTATATAAGTAAGACAAACACCAGTAAAGTAATATGATTTCTATATAAAACATATAAACAGCAGCATATATAAAGAAATATGATTTCAAATATACACTAGATTAACATATTATAAGTCTATTCAGGAGATAGGATGAATTGTCCTTACCTGCATATAATAAGATTGTCCGTAAAATGAAATCCGATAACAATTATATGACTTTTCTTTCAAACAGTGGTTACCTATATACAGGGTTACAGTAACATATAAGTTAAATGAATCAATTTGAATCAAAACCAAAAACCATTTGGTCTCTGTTTACCGGCGGGTCGCTTGGGCCGGTCGCTTAGGTTGAGCGACCGCCACTAGTGACCGCCCCAAAAACAGTGAGTTTCAATCCTAAAGTCAGGCTTCTGATTACTCAATTTCAATCCGGATTTCGAGTAATCTTGACCTAAGTCTCGAATCAAACACTCCCTAAGCCAAAAGGGTGAGGGAAAACTAACCATTACCATCAATAGATTACCCATAACCCTCCCCTTGACTGGATTAACCTTCTCACGGAAACAGGGTTTCGTTTACGGTTATTCCATCTCAAGTAGATTAAAAAGAGAGTTAAAATATCCAAGGGGGTAATCACAAAGACGAGGGAAAAAGGGTTAATACTAATTTAACGGACAAAGAGAGTAAAGAGTAAAGGATTAATTCAATACCTCACGCCAGAGAGTCAGAGAAGGAAAGAACTGGTCTTCCAAGTCACTGCCAGCACTCCAGAGACTCTTTCGGATATTCCCCGCAGCCGTCTAACCTCCCAAATAAGCAACCACGAATAAAGTATTCGTTAATTAGACGAAGGTTGCCTTTTATAGAAGTCAAGGGGGCAAAATCCCCGAAAACAGACCGAGCGGTCGCTTGGTTTGATCGACCGCCACTAGTAACCGCCCCCATGTAATTTGCCATACAAGGGTGCTTTTGCTAGGGGGTTGATACCCAAGGCCAACCTAGCCCTAAAGAAGAGATGGGGGAGATCTTACCTTCATTCTGGACATCTCTGAACAACACCTGACTTCCAAAATTCAAAATTCCAGCCAAGGCAGGCTCTTTAGATAAATGATCCAAATCCATGGGTCCAGGGTATGGATCATGGGCTTCAATCTGGACACTCCACAAGTTCACCGGACTAGACCTTCAGGTTCTCGGACCTGGAATACGGATCTCGGGTTAGAAATATGGGGGGGGTTTTTATTTTTTTTTTTTATTTTTGTGTGGGTTGGTTTTTTCTTTTTCTCTTTTTTTTTTTTTTTTTTTTCGCTTTATGAAATGATTGTGGCCGCGGCCCCCCCTCACCTACTCCCGCGGCCCCCCCCCCCCCGCCCCCCCCCCCCCGTTTTTTTTGTCCCCCTTTGTGGGGGGGGCTTTTGCCTTTTTTTTTGTTAAGGGGGTTTGGGGGGGGGGTGGCCTTGCCTCCCCCTCCCCCTTTCTTGTCCCCCCCCCCGCCGCGGGGGGGCGCTCGGCGGGCCCCCCCCCCCCCCCTCCCCCCCCCCCCCCCCCCCCCCCCCCCCCCCCCCCCGGTTTTTTTGGGGCCCCCTTGGGGGGGGGCTTTTGCCTCTTTCATCCTCTTCGTTGAATGTGATGCTTTCCTCCACATTCAGTCTCTTTCGCTTCTGTACCTCTCCCAATCCCACGAATTTAGCCTTGGCTTTTAGTTTTCTGAGGGATTCGAGCTCCAGGCCCCCGAATATGGTAAGTATTGGGGATTGGTTCGCTCCAACAACTTCCTTTCCCTTTTTCGAAAGAGGGGCTTTGGTTCAGCGTTCTTTGCTTTCCGAACACTCCCTTCTTTTGTCAGCAGCTGCCCTTCTTTCTCGATCATCTCCTCAACCCTTGACATAGTTTGAAAGATGACCTTGGGTTATCAGCCTTTCAATATCTGCTTTTAAATGACGGCATTCGTTCGTGTAATGCCCATAATCTTTGTGAAAGCAGCAATATTTTTCCATATTTCGCTCCCCAAGCATGGCAGTCTACTTCGGTGGCCACTTCAGGATATCCTAGTCTTTGATCTGCATCAAAATCTTCGATCGTGGAGCATTCAAAGGTGTATATTCACCCTGGTCGGGGGGGTTCTCTGCCTCTATCCCGAACGTTGCTTCTTTCCCTGATCGTGGTTTGGAGCTTTCAACCCTTGACCTTTCTCAGGTGCCTTTTGATCCTTGGTTGAAGCTTTAATTTCTCCTTGGTTGAAGCTTTAATTTCTCCTTGGCGTGCGTCAAGGATCTCCATTATTTCAGCTTGTTTTTGGCATCTTTGCACCAACTCAGAATACGTGGTAGGCATATCATGAAGTAACAACTCCAAGAGTCTTTTGTTGGTGAGTCCGATGAAAAGAGCTGTCTTGGCCACCTGTTCGTCCAAATTCTCGATCTCCATGGTGACTTTATTGAACCTCTTCAGATAATCCCGAATTGACTCATTCTTTCCTTGCTTGACAATGAACAATGTTTCTACTGTCTTTTTGGTCTGAATTCCACTTTGGAATCGACCAATGAATTTTTGAGCCAGCTCTTCAAAGTCTACTATTCTTCCCAAGGAAGGTTCGAGAACCATTTCTGAGTTGCCCCTGTAAGGGATGACCCAAATACTCTACAGAGAATTCATCAGAATTTCCAGCTATGGCCATGGTTTGCTAGTAGTAACTGATGTGGGCAACTGGATCTCCCGAACCATCAAATGAAGAAAAAGTCGAAAGTCTAAAGTTGTGGGGGAACTCGAACCTGGCTATGGCATCTACGAACGGAGTTTTTCTGATAATCAAATAGATGTCATCAGTCCTCTTCCCTTGTGAGAGTTGGCCTAACCTTAAATTTATGTTTGCCAATTCCAGACCAATGTGCACCGTTCGACTATCATTTGTTCGAACGTTGTCTCTGCTGGAACGTTTGGAAGTTGGTGTATGGGTGCAAACCCCTTGCTCCAATCTGGTTGTAGTCCTAGTTCAACTCGCCTGCGGTCGGTCGTGCCGACCCTCTCTTCTTGGTACTTCCCTTGTTCTACACTCTCGGGATCGACCTCTACAACCTTCTCGGGACCTTGCTTGTAATTCTGATCCTCGAGCGATCGCCTATCTCTTTGTTGAGAACATCCTCGAGCAGGAGATAGATGTCTACCCGTTCTTCACGTATGCCTTCGGGCTTCTTCTTGTTCATGAGGATTGGAAGCCTATGGAGCTACTACCTATCTCGCTATCGTACAAAGCGTCTGCTGCATTTCTAGGAATTGCACCTGCATCTGATTTATTTGTTCTTGAAGATTATCTAGGTTGTTGAGATGTTCATCTCCATTTAGATGTTGATCTTCACAAACTCTTCGAGCGTTGCTCCCTTCAGGAATTTCTTCTTCAGGAATTCCTCCTCCCAGAGGAGGACGGATATCTTGGAGTCTTTGGGCTCTGCTTGCCTCTAATCTGGTAACCATGGCTTTTTGAAGTGGTTCCCACAGACGACGCCAAATGGTGTGCCCAAAATCTGCTCAGCCCTTGGATCTTTGAGAACGAACCTGCAAAATAATGTTAGATGTGGCCCAGCCGTGGGATAGGGAGGCCACCTCCGAAGGCTAAGTCAATTAAGGAACTGATCACAAGGCTCTGGCTAGTTGCAGAGCATAAATTGAATATAATAGTAAAGGAAACGATTCAGATACCTCCACCATATGTAGGTGTCTTCTTTATATAGATTTTACCTTTAATTCCCGACCGTTGGATTCGTTCGTGATCCTTTTTGGTGGCCATTAGATCACTAGGGTTTTACCCTACTTATTCGGAGCAGGAGTAGTTACCTACAATTAGAATTTCGTTTGAGAGATAATTCTTCCACACTCAGATTTGTGAGTGGGAGATGTATATTAACATTATATGAATTACAATTCAAATATTTAAATTTGAACTACAACTTGTTTATAATCAAACTCTACAATTTGTTGATACTTTAACTATAACTCAAACTCTTCTTAATCAATTGGAGATAAGATCAATCGAGGATAGAGCTAGTTACCTTGGCACAATCCCCACTCGACATCAATGGAAGTTACCTATTGTGACTCGATTACGTATCCCGCAATCTTCGGGATCACGTTCATCCCTTGTAACCATTCTCCATGCGTTACTGTTGAGATTTGATCAAACTGGTTCGAACATGGTTCATCTGGGTTGGAGACCCAAACTCGGTTGAGTCGGGTTCGGTATTATTTGACCCATATCAATGGGACTCGGTGCAAGTGATTCAAAAAGCAAAACATGCTCATTCAACATTTTTGTTTCTCAAATTCACCAAGTAAGGATAAGGCAAATTGTATGGATGGAGATTTGGGATCACAACAAAGATGGCATTTATTGTTAATGATGGGTTAGTAAAGCAGTTAAAGGCTCAATCTCCCTAGGGGAGGTCTTGGGTTCGCATCCATTCGGCGACATTAATTATATAAAAAAGCTCCCTTGAGGACGAAATCGTGGTGCGCACAAGTTGGCTCGGATGAACCTCATATCCAAAAACAAAAGATGGCATTTACGCCACCCAACTTGCCTCAAATTAAACTCTTGATTTTTCTTTCTACAAAGAAACTCACGCGGGAGGAGCAAGAATCATTTGGGTCTACTTGTGTTGGCTATTGCAAATCCAATCAACTATCCATTAGTTTTGCTGGATGAGGCAGTGGTCTTGCAATATTTCAGTGGTGGTGGACGTGAATTTCACAGAGGTGAATTTGGAATCAGATGTAGTTAATCTCGTGGCACTTATCAATGTCCCATCTCTTCCCTATGTTTTAGCCCTAGTTATTAAGGACATTAGGTCTCACTTAATTCAAATTTCATCTCGGTCCTTCCATTATGTATCTAGATCTACAAATGTTATTGCAATTATCTAGCTGGGTTAACCTTGTCCCTAACAAGTGGAACAGTTTGGCCTAGTAACAACCCTTGGCTTCTTAATCCTTGTATCGTACTATATTCTAGGTAATACAATATGATTTTAATACGAAAAATAATATGATAAGATTTTCATAAATTAATGGAATAAAATTGTACAAAACGATATGTCATATGTAAAGAATTGTGGGACTTGCTTGTGTCCTGTGTATTAAATGCATAAGACCATCAAACCACACACTATGGGCCATCGGATCAAAATTTCAATCTTGAGAGACTCAATTTCAACTGAATTGGATATGATTGTTCAAAATCTCGAGTCCGGATCAGCGACCTGTACGGGGAGCACTTTGTGCTCCCCCCACACTTCCTGATCACAAACATCAGTGGGGCCCACGGTAAAAAACACTTTTTGAAAAAAATAAAAAAAGTTTTTTTTCACCAGTGGGACCCACTGATGTTTGTGGTCAGAAAGCCATGGGGGAGCACTCTATGATCCCCCGACGGGGAGAAGATCCGGATTCAACTACCACAGCCTATTTCTCCTTCGAAAAAGTAAAAAAAAAAATCTACCACAGCCTACCACGAGCCCAGCAATAGATATCAAAGGAGTTATAAAAACATAAATACAATTCTTTGAAATTGTTTAGAATGCGTATGACCGTCAAGTCCAGATTTTGGAATCCGGATCTTCTCCCCGTCGGGGGAGCACAGACCATGGCCTTCGACCACAAACATCGGTGGGTCCCACCCGGTGAAAAAAACTTTCTTTTATTTTTTTCAAAAAGTGTTTTTTACCGTGAGCCCCACTGATGTTTGTGAGATCGAAGTGTGTGGGGGCGGCACAGCTACCACGGCCGCAAGTAGATATCACAGAGTTATAAAAACATAAATACAATTCTTTGAAATTGTTTAGAATGCGTATGACCGTCAAGTCGAGATTTTGGAATCCGGATCTTCTCCCCGTCGGGGGAGCACAGACCATGGCTTTCTGACCACAAACATCAGTGGGTCCCACTGGTGAAAAAAAGTTTCTTTTATTTTTTTCCAAAAAGTGTTTTTACTGTGGGCCCCACTGATGTTTGTGATCAGGAAGTGTGGAAGAAGCACAAAGTGCTCCCCGTACGGATCGCTGATCCGGACTCGTGGTAGTTTTGGTTAGTTTCCTTTCCCTGTCGAAAAGCTAAAGAAAAGAGTAAAAGATGCCTGAGGGTTATTGTTGGCCCAGTGGGACCCAGTCCTCGCGAAAATGTCTTCAAATGCCAATAATTAACGGAGCCGTTACACACCGTGACGATACCGGCGTGGACATCTCACCGTACGCATGCACCGTTACTGATTTAAGAGTGGTTTGTTCACTTTCTTCAACGATTGAACGTTGGCAGCTAACGTCGTCTACCTCCCGTTCCGTCTCCCTCGTTCGGAAGCCCTAAACCCTAATTTTCCGCTGCCCAAAATCTCCCTGTCTCTTCTATGGCCTCGTGCGACGACGACGATGATTTCCCTCTTCTCGGAGACGATAATCAGACAACCCATCCTCAGCACCCTCTCCTCCACCACCACCACCACCACCATCAATCGTTTGTTCCTCATCGTTTCTCTGCTGTTGCGGCTGTTGCTGCTGCTGCCGCCGCTGCCAAAGCCGATCTGATCCACCCTCAAGCACCACCACAGCCTCCCTCTCACCCTCTCAACAATCTTGGCCCCGCCTCCGCCGGTGGTGGAAGCCCTAAGAACGTTGCCCTTGCAGCTCCTCCCGCCGCTGGTGATGAGGACGATGCGGATGCTTACAGCGAGGCTGCTTTCTGCTCTCAGGCTGAACCCAAGTGCCCTCCTCCCTTTCACGATGTTAACCGTAATTGCTTCGCTCCCGAAGAAGACGCCAACCCCTTCGCTGCCACCGAGGACGAAACTGACGCTAATAAATCTAGGCTTGATAATCTACTCATCGAGAAGCGTAAGGACCGGGAAGAGCTCAGTGATGGTGGTACCACTTACAACTACAAGAAATCCAAAGCTATTTGCGGTTCCGCCACCGTCGCCTCTGGTGGAGGCGATTACAGGAAGGATCGAGAGGAATGGAGCGATAGCGCCATTGGTTGCTTACTTGATGCGTATACGGATAAGTTTCTCCAACTGAATCGGGGAAATCTTAGAGGGAAGGACTGGGAGGAGGTATCTTCGATTGTAACCGATAGGTGTGATAAGCAAAAGTCTTATAAGAGTGTAGAGCAGTGTAAGAATAAGGTGGATAATTTGAAGAAGAGGTACAAAGTTGAGAAGAATCGGATGAATAATGGCGGTGTGACGATTAGTCACTGGCCTTGGTTTAAGAAGATGGAGCAGATTGTTGGGAATTTTGCATCGTCGAGGGCTTTGTCCGATGACGACAAATCTGTTGGGGCCTCTTCCAGCATGCTTCGGCAGAACAAGAGGTTTTTGCTGTTTTCAGTTGAAAATTTTTCCGGTGGCTTTATTTTGTGTTTTTTTTTTTGGGGGAGTTGTCTTTTTTTTTTTTTTTTTTTTTTTTTTTTTTTTGGGGGGGGGGGAGTAAGGAGGCTAATTTCCTGCAAGTTTATTGGTAAATTGGTTGTGGGACTTTGGCTCTTATTCTTCCCTGATTGACCAATTTGTTTTCCGTACTAGTTGTGTTTTGTTAATTGCTTGTTAGCTCCTTGAACTTATGAGTTTAGATTTAGTCAGTTTCTTGTACACAACCCTAGTCTGCTAATGGTGTTTCTGTGCAATTATTTTGGTGTTGGTCCTACTGTTAAAGAAACCAAAAGAATGAATCAAGGTTGGGCGATTCCTGTCAGATGTTTTATCCAAGAGGAAGAGAAAATGACTTGTTGACGTTGATTTGCAATACAAGAACTTTCTGACCTACTGTGTTTTTGACCAGTGATTGCCCCCGTTTTCCTTTTTCTGCTTCCATTTCCCTGGCTGACATTTAGATCTACTTCGTTATCATTTCTTTTAATGTGGTTATTTTCACTATAAAGACTCCATAATTTTGAGAACCCCCAGCAACATGCTCGCTTTTGGTCCATTGCAAAGATCACCAGGACAACTGCTTTCTCAACCAGCTAGGACAATGTTATAGTCGTTATAGTGATATAACAAAGTTGTTACATTTATTTTGTATATATATATATATATATTTAATTATTTATGTTTTGTCCCACAATGTTGCTTAAATTTCATTACAACGTTGGAGGGGAAGCAATGGAAAAGGGGTGCTGCTGGGGGAATTGTGGGAGGGAAGGGTAAATCATTTTAACTTTAGTTGGGATTTGAAGTTTTAAGTTATTTGAATGCTTTTGATTGTTATGGAATTATATTTCATTAGGGCATCGTTTGTTTGCTAGATAAAAAGGGATGAGAAAAATAAATATGAGACCTCCATGTAGTGGAGTGGGGGAGTAGAAAAGGAAAGGAAAAGAAAAGATTTTGTGGAAAAGTTGCAAATATGGGTCCCATTTTTATCATATTCCTCACTTTTTCATATTTAGTAGGACTTCAAAAGGGGGTGGGGTGGGAAAAGTAGGATGCCATGTCAGCAAACAAGGTTCTTTAAATCAAGGAAGCTTGTCTGCTGACTTTTTTATCCCATTGAACTAAACAAGCCATGTTTTGGAATTTTGTGGAAAAATTTACATTTTCCACCCCTTTTTTCCCACCCCATTTCAAATTCTTTCAAACAAATGATACATAGCTTCCTTCCTTGCTCCATTGTAAATTGTTAAAGGGGGTTAGAATTGCGATTCAAAACCACTGTCGTGCAACCCAAACACTGTCTATTTAAAGAAATTAGGGTCAAATACCCAGGCTAAATGGGATGTTAAGGGTTATCGCTTATAGACTAGAAAGCAGGCCTACTATCCGAATTTCATAGTGAAACAGAACTGGAAACTGTGTGAGTTGATTGTTCAATGATTATGATGATATCAAGTAAACTAAGGAGATTTAACATGCCCTGTAGTGATTTATTGATAGCATTTGTGTTACATCAAGAATCATTTTTAAGCAGTAATTTATTTTTTCTTATCATGGATGATTTAACCATAGACATTCAGGATTAGATTACATGGTGTATACTTTTGTGTGTGGTATTGTTTTAGTAGATGAGACAAAAGCAAGGATTAATGCCTTAATTGGAGTTGTGGAGATCAACTATGGAATCACAAGGTTTTGAGTCAAGTAGAATGTATAAAAAGTTTTTGGTATGTAACTTTAATGAGCAGGAGATTCCTAGAGCAATTACTTTAGGTATCTTTTTAAAATGTGATAGAGGAGAATGTTTCATAAAAAGATAAAATAGGATGGATGCAGTGAAGTATTTTAAGTTTTAAAGAAATACTTTGACCACCCAAAACTTTGGACACATCTCTTCAGTTCATCCATTCTATTTTAACTTTGGTGTGGTGCTGGCTCATAATAAGCTACGGGAAAGTCGTTTAAGGTGGCATGACCATGTTCAATGAGGCGTTTCGGTGCGCTTTAGTATGGATGAATGATCAAATTTAAATGGAAGGAGCTCAATGTGATGGAGTTTTATCACTAGCCTGGGCTTCTTTTCTTAGTAGTAAGTCTAGATTTGGGTTATATACATGTTAGGCCTTTGGTTGTATGGGTTCTCTATGTATATAGCCCACTTTTATGGAGCTAAAAAATGGGTAATTAGATTAACTATGGAAGTTTATTTTAAGTTGTTTTGGTTTAGTTCTGGTTCCATTTAAGTTGCAATTAATTGTTACTAAGTGTCCTGGTGAGCCTAGATTAGGGCTTTATAATTCCACATTGTGTTGAATCTATTGGTTTCTTAGTGAATATAACTTAGCTATTATTTTATGAGTCGGTGAGGCCCTTCCTTTTAGTATAGGAGTCTGTTTTTGAGACTTCTATGATAGGTTATGAGCCTAGATTAGGGCTTTATAATTCCATACTGTGTTGAGTCTATTGGTGTCTTAGTGAATATAACTTAGCTATTATTTTATGAATTCAGTGAGGCCCTTCCTTTTGTTATAGGAGTCTGTTTTTGAGACTTCTATGCTAGGTTGTAATACGTTGTATTAGTGAGCGTGAATTTGATTACTGAATTTGCTATTCAATCTGCTGCTGCTGTGGCCATTATCTTCCTTGTGAGAACTCAGTTTAGTCCTGGTACGATTGTTTCCGATTCACTTGACTTCTGATGTTTGTGAAGTACCCGGAAGGTTTATTGGTGGCATTAGTTAGATCAACTGACTCCTCAATGGTGTGAAGCCTGGCAGGTTGAGATCAAAGCTTCCCCTTCAACTAGGTTGAGGGTCTCATCCAATAGAAGGTTCTAGTTTGAATTTTTAGACTCCAGTGAGCTGCTGCCATTGAAGGACTGCAGCTCTAGTGAGTACAAATTAACATTACTGCAATTCTTCTCCTAACCTGTTAGAAGATCCTAAGCAATGTGTTTTTTTTTAGTAGAATTGCACACAGCCCAGCCCAGCCCAGCCACCTGATCATCATCATATTCGAACCACAGCCTCCATCCATAAACTCTATCTTCAATTCATCTTTCTGCCTGTTCCAATCATCATAAACGCTGGTTTCCCTAACTTATCCTTAGGTTTCTAATTTCTGTAATTTTTCAGCTACATTTATCTAACCATCAAAACCTCACCATTATTTTGTATCACATGCTCCGCATGATTTCCTAACAAAGCATTCCAATTTGGTTGCTACCTCACCAGCCAAAACCCTTGACTTTCACCTTATCAGTTCTGCATAAGAAGATAGGTCAGTTTTCACAATCCAACCCTTGGATGTTGTCCAATATTTGGATCTCATGGTCCTTGCTACCTATATAGACCTTGGTCCAAACCTCAGCCCAGGTTTCCTCCCCTAAATACCCTATTTCCCCTGTTCCAAACCCAAAACCATAACCCGAACCTGTTGGATTTCAAATTCAGTGTTCAGTCCTCTTCCATGAGATACCATATTCCCCATCACTCGGTCCTAACCATACCTTCAAACCATAGTCATGACCTAACCCCTAACCTCTAGTGGACTCCATACCCGGTTTTACTTTTAACCTAACCTAATTGTCTGGTTCATACAAGAACATTGTTTAACTGCCCCTAGTTGACCCCTTCTAATCTACATCAAAAAGTTCTTAGGGCAGACCTAATATTATCTCAGGAGAAGTGGTTAGAAAAGATATGCATGGCATGTGCCTTGTATCAAGTATAACCCCAAATAGATGTGGTTGGAGGGCAAGGATCTGTCTAGTCTTGTTTATTTAGTTGGGATAAGGCTGATTTGTTGCAGTATAATATATCTATGGGAAAATTATATATTATATGATCTATATGATATTTATTACAACATCATTCAATGCCTGGCTGAAGATTGACTACAAAGCACCAGCAATTTGCACGTAATGTTAATACCCTTTGGCTCAAAATGCAAACAAAGGGTTGATTTCTTTGCCCATTGTGAAACTTAATAAGATGATGTATGCACCAATAGTATGTTTTCGAGTTTCCTTCTCCACCTCCCCCCCCCCCCCCCAAAAAAAAAAAAAACCTCTCTTTTTCTTTGCCCAGATTATATTTTATAGATGGTAGATTTCTTGTTCTAATTTGTTAGCTTTATTGAACATTGGTCCATATACATGAAATTCATGCAATATTGTATTCATACTTGGATTTTTACTTCAAGGCTTTATATCGCTTGTGGAATAAACTAAAGTTGTATTTTCTGTTAGGTCCATCACCAATATGGCGAATGAAAAGACGAATATTCTATTTGTTGCCTGAACCTATACTGGTTATTTTATGTAGATGTGGAATTTCAGCACCTAGCCCAGGGGGCTTTGCCAAATAATGTGAAGTCCAAATCATTGACAAATCCTAGATGGCGGAGGGTTGTCCTCAAAATTAGTGGTGCTGCATTAGCTGGGAGTGGTCCTCAGAATATTGACCCAAAGGTGATTAGTTGGTTCAAGTTTATTGCTATTATAATTTGGATAATTTACCATGAAACCCATTTGTGGATGAATAAAATCATGTTATTGAATTTTCTGGGGTGAACTCTATGTTAAATTGCTTCTTCCTATTTCCAGGTGACTCTGTTGATTGCTAGAGAAGTTGCAATTGCTTCCCGTCTTGGGGTGGAGGTATTTCCTAGAAAGTTTCCCTAGTTTTTTGGTTAAGTACTCCTTTCTGCATGTTTATGTAGTATGATCTAGTGTGAACTTTATTTCGTTTCCGAGATGCTTAGGTTTATGCTGTCAATTAGGTTGCAGTTGTGGTTGGGGGTTGTAATTTCTTTTGTGGAGACACGTGGGTAGCTGCAACTGGGCTTGAAAGATCTACAGCGTACCAGATTGGGTAATATAATTATCCTATTATCGTAACTATGATTATTTACAGCTTTATAGTGGTCCTACTCTCATTAGGCCTGTACACTACTGGAAATTGATTCAGATACTGCTTAACATATGTCTGCTTTTGGGTTGACACGAAATTGAACTTAAAAAGGTTGTTCAATCCGCACTGGTAACTGTTTAGAAATGTCTTGATTCTTGATGCACCTCCCAACATGCACTAGCCGATTGGAAGTCTTACTGAATGGAAGGTTGTTCAATTCGCACTGGTAACTGTTTAGAAATGTCTTGATTCTTGATCAAATTGCAGTATTACTTAGTGATATTTGATCATTTGATGTGTTCCATGATTGTCTAGGCGTTACCAAGGCATCTAGGTTTTTTTTGTTGCTTAACATATGGTCCTTACCCTGTCTGCTTTTGGGTTGACATGAAATTGAACTTAAAAAGGTCGTTCAATCCGCGCTGGTAACTGTTTAGAAATGTCTTGATTCTTGATCAAATTGCAGTATTACTTAGTGATATTTGATCATTTGATCTGTTCCATGATTGTCTAGGCGTTATCAAGGCATCTAGGTTTGTTTTTTGCTGGGCAAGGCAATTATAGTGTTGCATTGTTTCTATTGGTGCTGAATCTTGTGCTTGCACTTATTTACTTCAAGATATGATTCATAAATTGGCAAATACCTCCCCTCCCAAAAGAAAAACTGAATATGGTAAAAATAGTTTAATGTTCAAGCTCCAAAAGAAGGGGAAAAAAGGAAAGACCCTTCAATTGAAGAGCATGCAAATACCTCCCCTTCAAAAAGAAAAACTGAATATGGTAAAAATAGTTTAATGTTCAAGCTCCAGAAGAGAGAAAAACAAAGACACTTCAATTGAAGAGCATAAAAACTGGATTTTCAATGGTGGATGAAATTTTCAGCATTTTAAGGGTGGGGGTTTACTCAAATCTAAAAATTTTATAGATCCTAGTATGGTAAAACAGTGGTAAAAACCAAAAGTGCGGTAATATCTCTTTAGTTGAGATTGGACGGAATTGGTTTGGTGGGAAGCCCTCTCTCAGCTTTTTCCAGTTATCATGAAATAAAGATAACCAACTTCAGATATAATTGAATAAGTTAGGGATGGTAGACAACCAGAATCCAGATAACCATATTATTATTTTAGATAAAGCATATCAACTTATACATTAAAGAGTTATTTTTTTGTTTTTCTTCTGTTTTGCCCACTTAAGTTGGGCCCAAATTTTTGTTTGCCCATTTAAGTGGCCAATATTACATGTTGCCCAATCTGGTGAACTTGGAATATTACAAAAATCCAACGTGAGTTTTTAAACCTTAACTGTTAAGTTTTCAAATTTTGAAATGTATTAAGACCTAAATGCCCCTCACCCCTGTCACTCAATGTGTACCCAACCCCTAGGTGGTGAAGGGATTACCCATCTTCTTCCTACACTAGCGGAAACCCCACCACTGCCTGTGGCCACAGTTGTGTAACTCCCCGGAATGCACCAAAACTCCCCTTAAAGTCCTCTTGCCTTTGCCGGAACTGTCAGTTTTGGTGGAAAGTCTGGCAAGATCGTCACTTCCTCAAACGTCAAATTTCAAAAACAAAATGTCTTCCAAATTTATTAATTCTTGAAACAATGATCGAAAACCTTCGGCCTTGAGCATCTCTATCCCCTTCATTGCTGGGATTTGACTGGTGCAGGCATGGCCGCTTTCACGATCAATTACAAGGGTAAGGGTATAAAGAAGCTTTATTTTCATTCCTACATATTTGGGGCCAAACACCCAACCAAGAGTGCCCATAGGCAACGTCATGAAGCAATCGTTATCAACATTTGGGATATGGGTTGAAAGAGTAAAAGGGGTTTGCAGTTCTGTGGCTTCTGCGACTCTCAACAACCTTCTTTTTGCAATTTTGATCTTCTTTGCATTAGGTAAGCTATGGTATTTGCCATTGTTGATCTTTTGTTTAATTATGGCAAGCTTATGTATCCAGTAAGTCATGGCAAGATTATGTATACAAGAAATGCCGTAAGAATTTTGATGACCTGATTTCAAGTTTGGAGGTTTTGCATCTGGTCAAGACTTCCGATTGGAAGCTGCTAGGGCTGGAAGGTGTGGAACTCCACATCTGGTGGGGTTTGGTAGAGAAGGAAGCCATGGGGAAGTACAAGTGATTATCTTATCTTTCTCTTGCTCAGATGGTCCAAAACGCAAGTCTCAAGCTCCGTATCTCTCTCTGTTTCCATGCTTCTAGACAACCAAAAATCCCTCTTCCTACTTGGATATTTTAGATCCATGAGCCAAACATCTTCCTCACAGTTCGCTTTGGAAACCAGTCCATAATCTGTGGAGAAGGGGTGGTGATCATCGGTGGCAGTGGTATTTTCGGTGAGGTGTAGGAAGAAGATGGGTTCGCCCTTCACCCTACAGGTTGGGTACATAGTCTGTGTGGGGGGCATTTTGGTCACTCACATGGATAAGGGGTATTCATGTCATAACACATGAAAACTTAACAATCCAAGTTAAAAAACTAACGTTGGATTTTTTGTAATATTCCAAGTTCACTAGATTGGGCAACATGTAATATTGACCACTTAAGTGGCCAAGCTAGAGTTTGGGCCGAACTTAAGTGGGCAAAATGGGGGGAAAAAAACCCTCTATACATAATTGTCATACTGATAATGTTCTACCCCAAAAAGAATATGAAAAAAATACTGTTAATTTAATTTTCTTGATGACCCTATGGTATCGCTTTTGTATGATTATTAGGTTAATGGAAACATATAACTATGCTCCAAAGGTGTTATAGGGTGGATTTAAAACCAGTAAAGTGATGGTTTTATGGCCCAGAAAAGTTGAGTTTATTCATCCAGTATTCTCTTCCTATTTGGTTTCCCATATTAATTGTTTAAGTATATATGAAATATGTTCTTTTCTTTCTGAAGGAATGAGGAAGAGTTCTTCTATTTTTGCCAATGAAAATATCTATGGAACATTTAATAGCTGCTCTATAGACTTAATAATTTTGGTTGACAAGATTTGATTGTTTGGTTGGTGCACTGTTGTACCATATAGAGTGATCTACCCAAAACCTTGTTGTCTAATTTCAAATTTCAATGTCGGAAGAAATGATGCAAAATTATTCTGTATTCTAAATGCTTGGTAATGCCTAACAGGATGATGGCTACTGTGATGAATTCAATATTGCTTCAGTCAGCATTGGAGAAAATGGGTATTCAGACTCGAGTACAAACTCACTTCCAGATTCCAGAGGTTACCGAGCCATATAGCAGGAAACAGGCTGTTCGGCATCTTGAAAAAGGAAGAGTTGTGATATTTGGTGGTATTGGGGCAGGCATGGGAAACCCTCTATTCACTACCGATACAGCAGCAGCCCTAAGGGCTACAGAAAGTATTATACTGCCCTGCACACAAAATCCCTTGTGCATTTTTTGGTTGCCTGTTACTCTTAGGTAGTTTTTGCTGCCTCTCACTTTGCCTGTTCTGGATGAAATTCTAACATCTTATGTCACAATTGTTCTGGTCAGTACAAGCAGAAGCATTACTGAAAGGTACCAATGTTGAAGATGTCTACGACTCCAGAAGCAACATCAATAATGTGACTTTTGAGCACCTCTCATTCCAAGAGTTTGCTTCCAAAGGTGTTTCCTCCATGGACATGATGGCGGTAACATTCTGTGAAGAGAATTGTATCCCTGGTATACATATTTTGTTATTCCTTTTTTCCATACCTAGTAGTGAATGTTTCTCTGTTGCTAAAATGTCATTTTTCTGGCTTCCCAGTTGTCGTATTTAATCTAAATGAACCTGGAAACATTTCTAAAGCATTATGTGGAGACCAGGTTGGTACCTTGATTGATCAAGCGGGGAGGATCAGCTGATGCATTCTCCATCCATCTGATGCATAAGTGGATTTTAGAAAGTCTCTTTTAATTTGAAGCTGCTGCTTGTGAATACGCATGAAAAGGGATTGGAGGCTTGGGTTTGGCTGATGCCATTGACTAATTTTAGTGGCCAAGGTAAAATACGTTGCCTAAGTTGTCAGCTTTCAAGGCCCCATGGGAGATCATTCTTGTTGATACAGGTTTAGAAATTGGCCAATATTGCTTCCTCTTTGTAATTTCCCCCCCCCCCCCCCCTGTAAATGATTTTGACAGCCCATGATGTTAGATAAGTTATATTTGTCTGAATTCGGAATTAAAGCCTGCCTGTATAAAGAAAAAGTGATTCAGTGCACAATGATTTTGACAATTATGATCTATTGAGGTCTTGTAGTCCTTTGTAGTATCATACGTGTACGGTGTACCTCACCAGGTTCTTGATAGTAGAGTACTTTTGAGAAGTTCTAGTGCTAGCTGTTTTTAACTGAACCCCAAGGCTACCCTGGGATGTCCATTGCAATGGGATTCGTAGTTATAAGCATGGTGGGAGATTTGGCGAGATTTCGGTGAGATCTTGATAGATATCTCGTTTTTTCACATAGGCGAGATGAGATAGAGGTCGAAATTAGAGAGTCAGGATATCTTGTTCGAGATCTTGCCATGTCTCGCCTAAGAACAATGGAATTTTTAATTTTTGCCTGTTTTGTGGATTTTGGCTGAATTTTCACTTGCAATTACTCTTAGCACATCTATAACATTGAAGGAAAATCAATCATTCTTTACTTGTTTTATAAACTTATGATTTAATGATTTATATAGAACTTCTAATTGTTGTATACTTTTTTTATTCTATTTTTGAAAATTGAAATTGTGATACTCATATGGATGGAATTTTTATAACATTAAGGTTGCTTGATGCATTTGATACACTTGCTTTTCATTTATATGCCTGAAAGGTTATATATTACACGTTGCATAATCTTGCATTTCCTAATCTTACAACATTTCAGTTTCACATTATGGGTAGACTTAGCAATCATACATAGAGTTGTTTTTAACAAATCCAAGGCCACCAATGTGTTCAAAGTGCCTTAATAGGCTAAATATCAAGTTTCAACCCAATTGAGACCCTAAAATCTACCGGGTTGATGCAAAAATATTGTATATATCAATTTTTCTAGGAGGCGAGATCTCAATTTTTCTAGGAGGCGAGATCTCACTCAAGAGCGAGATCATCTACCGTGGTTATAAGGTGGGAAGGTTACAAAGGAGTTTGGGGTTTTCCTAAGTGCGATGGCCACTGGTGGCCATAGAGTGTTACTCTCGAAAACAAAATTTTAGTATACATTTTTTAATACATCTTTTGGCACAAAAGCAAAGTAAAACTTATATCATTCTATTTACAAACTAGACAAATATTATGCTATCTTAGGGTGCAATTAAATGGAAGGATCTTCTTAGTATCTTTGAATGATAATCATAGATTAAATTGTCGAATTGGAAAAATCAAGTGTTATCATTGTTGCCTCTAAACTCGATTGCCCTGCAAGCTTGGTTACATTCAATAGAATGTGCTCGGCCAATGGAGCCAAGGAATGCCTCCGATGATCAAATCAGTGAATGTTCACAACTTTAGGAAGAAAAATAAGATGCATAATTCTGAAATCAAGTGTGTAGTCCAATGTATGCATACATGATAGTGCCAATGAACTAGGTTTATATAAGTGTTTAGATGTTACATTGGCCGTATGATCGACTTTGCAAGTGCTTCTTGAGCATGCAATATAGGTCGTTCCTATAGTGAATGGTAGTGGAGTCCCTATTGGTCTCCGTGACTTACTCTACCTCCCCTATTTGACCAAAAATTCTTTTTGGAGAGCTAGGGAAGGTTGGTGACAACTCTAACTGAACCGTTTTATGAGTGCACATCTTGGTTCAACCATTGTCTGACTGGTCAAATGGTTCAACCGCATCAATCATATATACCTTTGTATGGGCTTTCATGAACTATTTGACGTGATTGCATCCACCACAAGATAAAGCATTGCCCTTAGACCTCCCTGTCAATTCTACTAGAGAGCATCAGTAAATCATAACTCCACTTTATACACAGCCTAATTAGAATTATCTTTTTCACCCCCACACTCCCTCAAAGAAAGTTCTTTTATATTGGCAAAATATCCAACACTTACAAGTAAAGGTGAGTGAGAGGTGAGCAAAGGAGATACAGAAATGCAAAACTTGCCAAGTTCTCTTCCAAGGGATGGTCACCACACTTGTACCATTGATACCAATTCCTTACAATTTGTGTACCTCAATTGCTCTATGTCAAAAACTCTAGTGTGTATTAGGGATGATTCAAAGTTTTTATCATTAAATTCAAGATTAAAGATGACTTCGTCATAGCTTTTTGGAGTTAGTTCCTATCACAGTGGATCCTTATCTCTACATTGTACACCAGTAGACTTGTTGTAACCCACGATTGTAGCTTATCCATTTCTTATAAATAGTACCAGTACTAATCATAGGTTATTGTGAGTAGGAATTTCAAAATACTTTGAATTCTTGGACTTTACATGGTATTACGAGTCTAAGACCTCCATCCATTGTTTTCCCTAGGCTAACTTCTCTCTTTCAGCCATCTTCTCCTATCTGAATCAATGGCAGCTTCAAGCATTCCCTATAATGCTAGTTCAAGTTACTCTTCTCAGGCATCGGCTCCCTTCTCTACTACTTCTGGTTAAGCTCAACAAACATAACTACTTGCTATGGAAAAACCAACTCCTTCCCTTTCTTCATGCTAGTGACTTATATGGATTTATTGATGGGACTAATGTCCACCCACATAGAACACTTCCCCCAACATCAAACTCACCCACCACCATTAAGACACCTAATCTAGGGTTCAATGCATCGAAGAGACAAGAACTGATAACCTTGAGTTGGATAATTTCTTCATTGACCAAAAATGCTCTTGCCCACATTGTAGGCACAAGTACCTCTTACGTAGCCTAGACCACACTAGAACACGCCTATGCCTCTCAACCATAGGCTAGGAAAATGCAACTAAAGTATCAATTATCTCAAATTAAGAAAGGCAATAGCACCATGGTTGATTATTTGCAAAATAATTTGTTAGGGATATCTCAGAATTTGAATCTTCAAATTCAAAATTAAAGATGCCTTAGTCATAGCAGTTACAACTATAGTGGATCCTTATCTTTAGACTTGTAATTTTACACAAGTAGACCTTTGTAAACCTACGATTGTAACTTATATATTTGTTATAAATACCATGTTTCATAGTCTCATTGATCAACATGGTACTTACTCTGGACAACAATTGAATGTCCAAAATACACGAGATCAGTACAGCCCAAGTACCCTAGAGAGTTTGCAGACAAAATTACCTACTCATTTTCCCATAACTGCCACATCAAAAATTGATATCTACTTGGACATTCCCCTTATCCATGGTAAACTCAGAAGAAAATTGTGAAACACTCATTTCTCAAGTCAACAACAAATTACAACATTGGAGAGCCAAACTTCTTTCATCAACCGATTAGACAATTCTTATTCAATCCACCATTTCAGCTATATGTTCTCATTTTTCGTCATGCTTCAAGTTATCGACCTCAATTATGAATAAATTAGAGAAAGTTACTCGTGATTTCTATTGGTCTAATGGAGAGACACCATCTCCTGGGAAACAATTTGCAAACCTCTTCATTATGGCAGACACAACTAGAAAAAGTTGGAAGCTTTTAACCTCGCTCTTTTGGCTTGGAGGCACACATATTTCAAACACACCTTCTTTTGGAAGCCATTGCTACTCCTTTGGCTTCATGGGGTTGGAAGTCAATGCTATCAGCTTGGATCTCCTCAAGAAGGGTCTCTTCCTACAACTTGGCAATAGTATATATGAATTCTAACCCTTAGATTCTTAACTGGATTCCTGATCATCCCCTTGATGTGGGATGCTACCTAGCTGGTTACTTACAACTCAAGGTAGTGGACTTTACTCTCCAACAGTCATTCTCTTGGATTTTGCGATAAAGTCCTATCTTGGTGGCCACCGGATATTGCTCATAAGATTCTTATTGTTCCTCTATCATTGCACTTCTTCTATTATTGCACCCATAGGGAGATAAATTTATCTAGAAACCTACCTCTTCTATAAATTTATTTAGAAACCTACCTTTCTGGTTGTTTCTCATAAAATATGCCTACCACTTAGCTCTTCAACCCTCTTTCTCTTATGGACTCTCCACAACTACCTCCTTCGCCTCCCTTCAACCGGCTGAAGTTCGCAAATTCCTCTACCTCCCCCGTATTCTTCATTTCCTATAGAAGGCAATTCATGAGAAACCAACTATTGTGGATCTTCTATCATCTAAAGCTTGTGTAGTTCTGAATTCTTACTTACTTTTTTGCACCCATTCTGCCTCAGCACAACATCTTTGTTTCACGCCCTTTCACATTTTCTTTTTTTGGTGAAAGAAAAACTTTAATTAAAGACAAGTTAGTGCTAATAGCACCTACATATTGTACGTGAAATATTAGTACAACCATCCAAATTGTAGCTGCAAAATATGCATAATTTTCAAGATGCGAGAATGAGCATTGGGTTAGGGAAGTCAACATATTTCACAAACTTTGTTGTTCCAGCCAATTCCATTATCCTTGCTAGTTCCTCTAAAGGCCACTTCTCTGTTTTCGGCCTCGGTAATAGCTTCGTGATTTGGCGATGGTTAGTCCAAATCTCATCTATCCTTATCCTCTTCCCTTTCGCGATATGCATGCTTGACTGTAGGCCAAAATGCATCGTATTCAATATCCCTCTAGATTCCTGCCTTCCAAAATTGACAGATCTGTATATGTCCGTCTCTCGCATATCCCAATGCTCCAACCTGTTGCTCCTAGGTCTTGGCAAGGGACCCCCTGCACATATCAAAATATTTTTGTTAACGTGTAATGTATGCATACACAACTTATCTTCTAGATCAACTAGATTAGAGTTGTTAAATTGGTATTTCTCATTGTATAATGACTCCCTATCTTCATTCCTTTGTAGGTTCAACACCTTAATCCAATGATTTATGTTATGTAACACCATCATTGGATTAGGTGGTTTCTCATTAAAACCCCTCTCATTTCTTACCTTCCATATGAAGTAACAAGTAATTATAAAAACTAACATAATCCATCGCGCATTGTCTTTACTTCAATTGTGAATGCATGTCGATGCATTGATTGAGAAGCGAAGAGTTTTTCCAAGTGTTCGGTTCGGAGACCCAATGGTCCCGCCGCATGGATTCTTTTCCCCCATTCACATGAGACGAAAATCTGCCATATTGTTTCATCAGCTTTTCCGCATATAGCACAATCAGCCCTAATGGTTGACCACCGAGCCAACTTGGTTCGGGTTGGTAATCCCGTGTTTAACACCCCCAAAAAAAAAAAACTTTAAATTTAGGGTGTATGGGGAGTTGCCACATTTGTTTCCACCATTTCACTGAAGTCCTGGTTGGGGTTCCCTAACCTTTGTTTAACTATTTTCTTATAGGCCTTCTTAACAAGAAAATCTCCATTTGGAGAGTTAAACGAAAACCAAGAATCTTCGTAGTTTGTTAGAGTAGCCGAAAGAATTAAGGAGGATAAAGGGTTTGGAAATATCTCCCTGTTTTGATTCCGATTTTGAAATGCTGCTACCATGTCCACCACCGTTGCTTGTCCGGGCCACCTACCAAAGTCCCGATTTACGGGTAATGGTTTGAGTTTGGGAATGAGACCATGGATCAAACCAGTAAAGAGGTACTTCGTCCATCCCCGATCTTTCTAACTATCATTATCCTTAGCCGAGGGATAACATTGGCTATGCTGTTCCAAACCCATGACCCCTTTTTTTTCGAGACCACCGGGTCAAAGATGCTTCGGTCCTTGAAGTATTTGGCCTTGAAGATTTTAGCCCATAACGCTTCCGGATTGTTGATTAATCGCCATCCCCGCTTGAGTAACATTGCCACATTGTAATCCTCCATTTTCTTGAAGCCCATTCCTCCCATCTCTTTTGGTTGAGAGAATTTTCCCCACGAGATGAGATTCATTTGTTTGTTTTTATGGGGTTTTCCGTTCCAAAACCTTTGGCATATCGCATCAATTTTTTTGCACATGGTCTTGGGGATCTTAAGCATTGCATCCGATAGAGCGCCATTGATTGGATTGATGCTTGCATTAACACTCCCCTTCCAAAGAAATGAGAGATTAGATGCCTTCAAGTCGCCATTTTCTTAGACATCCGATCCACGACTGTCTGCAGAGTCTTAGCTTTTGCCCTTCCCGAGATCAATCGTGATCCCAAATACATTGTTTTTTGTTTGATTTCCGTACCTTCAAAATTGAAAGTAGCGTGTTCTCGCTGGTTACCGGAACATTCCGACTAAAGAACACCCCGCTTTTCTCGAAATTAATTTCCGGCCCGTGAGATCGGAAAAGTTCAAGTACCGCTTTAAGAGCCAAGTACCTCTTCGGTATCCGCTTTGCAAAACAAAAAGGTGTCATTTGCAAAAAACAAATGAGTGATTTCAGGTGCCCTTCTTGCCACCTTGACCCCACTTAATAACTTTAGAGATTTATACTCATCAAGCAGTCGTGAGAGTATCTCCATAACAGATAAGAAGAGATAGGGGCTAAGAGGACATCCCTGCCTAAGTCCCCTGGCCCCAGAAAACCAACAGTAAGGCGAACCTCTAATCTTGACCAGAAAAGGAGGGTGGAAGAAATTAACTCGGTGGTGAGTTTACACCACAAGTTGTCAAAGCCTAAGAACTGAAAAATCTTTGTTATAACAATCCCCTATCGCCTCTATCATAGGCATTAGACATATCCAACTTGAGAGCGATGACACCTTGTTTCTGCGCATATTACGCATAAAGTGAAAATTTTCATGTGCCACCATGATATTGTCGGTGATTTGTCATGCCCTTTCACATTGCAAGTTTGGGATATATTGGGCTTTCCCCTCGAATACTTCTCTCTTGTTAAGCTCACACATCCAAAACCTTGTCCGTGATCCCAACTCGCATCTCAACTCAGCCTTTCCATCAATCGCACATCCAAATTTCTCTTATGGGTACTCTATGAGCAATATACATCCTTATTTGATCCTTTTAAGTCCAAAGAAGACAGTGAATGGGTCTCTAGTATACTTGTAAGTGCGATTCTGAATACTTATTTGATACGCCTTCTTCTCACAATAGGCCTAAACAACTTCAGTGTGATAGCACCTCCAAACTATGGTTGGGCAAGAAAATGTAGAGGATCCTCTAATTCAGAAACTCACCTTGTAAGATTGAGGGTATAGCACGTGATGATGATGGTAGGGTACTTTTCGCTTTGGTCAAGGAGAAGGAATTCAAGAATATGTTGTTCCACGTAAGCCATGGGGTGGCCAAAAAGAGGTTGAGAAATCCATTGTTTCCAATAAAAATTTTGGAGC